>NW_027495888.1:0-246407 GCF_021521415.1 Bidens hawaiensis
TAGTAGTAGTAATAATAATAATAATAATCATAATAATAATAATAATTTTGATCCTTAAATTAATAAAGTTCTAATAATAAACCTTTACTTAAAACAATCAAAGTTAATACTTCATTTATATTTAATTAACATTACCTTTAACAATTAGGGCATTTTTGTTGACGTATATCGAAATCTTGAACGTGTTCATCCTCATTTTTAATATATTATCTCATCCTCATTAATCCACAGGTAAGTTATTCACATCCCCCTTTTTACCATTTTCCATTTTGGGGGCGTTATGCGTTAAATCATTTTTCACTACAATTCCACCATTTGCGTTATATGATATTGCTCAATTAGTTATACATGCAAATGTGACTATGTGTTTATTTTATGTTTTGGTGGTTGGTATCTCATCCTCATCCTCATCCTCGTACTCATTAGAATGATCATACGCCGTCGGAGTAGCTCGTTATCCATGAGATTCGAGTGAAAAGACAACTTTTATATTATTGTTATATTATTGTTATGCTAGTTGTAGTATTGCATATTATCGCAAGGAATTGTCATTTTAATATTATATGTATTCAAAAAACCGTGATTACTTGCTCAACTATATGTTGACAAACTATGTATTTTTCCGCATGGTGCTGGTAGCTATATTGGATGAAGCAAGAGGTTTAAAGAGTAGATTCATCCTTAGGATGCATCATGATGAACTTATTTAAATTATTTTAGTTGTAACGTTTATGAGACAATGTTTGTGCTTTGTGATGTATGTCTAATAACCCTATAATAATGACCCTCACAAACTAAGCTTTAATATTAAAAACGAAAATCCTAAAACCACACACAACCGGCAAGTGTACCGATAGCAAGTAGTATTGACCTAGGAAGTCCGAGTATCGAACACGTGGACACGTAAGACGCTAACGATTACTAACCCTAGACAAGACCTACCTTAGAATAATATTTAATTGATTTTTGATTTCTTTTAACTTAACTAAACTAATAATATTTAATTGATTTTTGATTTCTTTTAATTTAACTTAACTAAAAATAGAAAACTTAACGGAAAACTAACTGTGTTAACTTAGGATGGAGAAAAACGTATACCTAGGTCTGAATCAAATTGTAGGCCTAACAAGCTAATGGATTGGATAACTTCAAGACACCGGTCCCTAAAGATGACACGACTAAGGATCGCTCGGGCTCACTGGATTACCTCTCGGTCTCACTCAATAAACCCTAACTACTCAAAATCGGCTAAAACGACCAAACCGGGAAATAATTGCTAACGTGTCCTAATTCTAGATCACCTCTCGGTCTCACCAACACTCGACCCTAATGGCAATGAATACTACACAACCAAGGATAGAGGAACAATTCAACTTAAACTAGAATAGATCAACTAGTCGCTCAAAACACCTAAACCTGACAAGAAACGAACTATTCTAGCATGCAAAGGCAATGAGACAATCCTAACTTCTTATCACCTCTCGGTCCCAAAGAAGGTGTCTAACCGTTGTACTTTAATCAATTAACCATGCAACAAAACCCTACGGTTGTACCTACCGCAAACAAACCCTAAACACAAAGTCTAGAATCAAAACAATGCACCGATCAATCAATACAAAACTAATCAATCAACACACGGGGTTTATGCAATAATTCACCAAAATTTCCAGCCCTTAAACACAACCTATTTCATGTCTAATTCAAACTTTACAATAACACTTCAAGTCTATCAATCAAACAATCCATAAAACCTATCAAACACTAACAATAATCATCGTTCCTATGTAGAACTAACAAGATTAGCCTAAACATATTATTTGGACAGCAGCGTATACTCAATAAAAACACCATAAAACTCATACCAATCATCTCAAAAATCATTCAACAATCGATCCTACTCATAAACACTTCAATCTTTCAATCAATCGCAAAACTAGTAATCAATTGAACAAGTATAAAAAGATGATGAACAATGTTATGAAAAGAAAGGATATGGATGAATTCCGGGCTGTTCTTGGCTGCTACAACTGATGAGAAACGTCATGAGGCTTGGTTCTTGCTTCTTCTTCCTTCCTTAGCCACCACAAGTCCCAACTCCAAGCCGAAAAAAGATTTTTGCTCTTGGTCCCCTCCTGCTCTGCTGCTGCGGTCCTGCAACTGCTGTGTTTCTAGGGTTTTTTAATTTTTTTTATGTTATAATATAATAGGGTCTTGGGCCTGCATTATGCATACGGGCCGGGCCTTGAGTTGTTTACATGAAAACGTATGCGTAAAATGCTCGTAAACTGCTCCAAAAGTTCGGTTTCTTTCTTTCTTGTAACCCATAACCTACAATATGAATAAACTTACGTAAAACCTATCTAAAAGAAGTTAAAACATATAAAATATAATATAATACGTAGATAAAACGAGCGGAAAATACGTGTGTTTTACAACACATCAAATATCCCCACACTTAAGACTTTTTCGTCCCTGAAAAAGAGTTCTACACAGGATCATACCCGAGTTCAACCGACAACTCTTGGTTTTATTTATTTACTATTATTATTAATATTTTTTTTAAAGTACTAGAACAAGTGACCCGTTACCCCTTCCAACTTTCACCTAATAAGCTAGATCAGGTCGATTGCCGGTATTGTTGTCCACTTTAAACCCATGCCCCTAATACTTACCGAGGCAAATAAGGCGTGAAAATTCTATTAATTTGTATGACTAAGTGGAACCCACACCTAAAAGCCCTGCTGCCACTTCACCAATTCCATTATGGTTTTACCGGGCTGAGACACCCCAACTTGACTTAAACCTTTTGCCACATGATTAAACATTTCGACTCATATACAAACTATAAACTCTAGCTCTCTTTCAAGTGCACGCAATTACAAATGCATTCTTTCTTTTATTTATTTTTCTTTTTCTGCCTTTTGGCTTTTTGCAAATTTTTTTTTTTTTTGATACTCTTATTACATGGCTTTGCATGAACAGAAACAAATACAAAAGATAAAACAACTAATATATACAGACGATCATGTGACTCCAGGCTTGAGTATGACCCGGCTTTTCATTCCAGTTCTGTCACGAGCTCAGTTAAACAAACAAAACCCCTAAGATGTTTCCCAATATAGTCAGGCCATTTAAGAGGTTCAATTAGGTCAACAACCAAACCGCCCTTTCATTCTCAAAGGCTGAGCCTACCCACACACGATTACTGAATCTAAACCGTTCGGTTACCATACATTACGTGCAGGTCTAATGGGCACTGTTCTTATTTATTATATATATATATATATATATATTTTGAAAACACCAAGAAGTCATAAAATAACTACTACTCGGTAATAATATCATCTCCTGTTTAACGTAGAGAAAACAAATTTCAAGGGACTATTTTTTCAATTTTTTTTTTAATCTTCTACAACTAAGTAAAATAAACTCCATCCCCACACTTAGAACGAAATCGTCCTCGATGAGTATAAGGAAAAGAAATAAAATAAAATAAAAATAAAACAGAAAATAAAAATAAAGTATACAAGACTAAAACAAAGAACGGGTTACTCCCCTGGTTTGTGTGCAGAATCTTCAACAGCTGAGTAGTATCCAAACGACCGTATATCATTTCACTCGCGGCCGCAACCTCGGGAGAACCTGTTCCACAACGCCATCATAGCTACCATGCGCATAATATAACCTGCAGAACTCAAACTCGCTCACATGTAGCAGCGTAAAACACGGAAAACAAAAACATAAACAAATAAACATATTTTTGGTTTTTATACTTTTTTTTTACTTTCTAAATAGACAAAACAAATAAAACAGATAGCACACACAAATACAGAAATACAAACTCTACAACTCGGGCAGTCTCCCGAGTGTTCATCCATCGCGTCTAAGTCCCGGAGAGCGCGTCAAGGTAGAATACCTCGACCGTTTGGTCAGTCACCGGCTCGCCAATGTAGTGCTTTAGTCTATGACCGTTCACCTTAAACTTCCCGCCTTTATCCTCTATCTCGACAGTGCCGTACGGGAAGACCTCAGTGACCGTGAACAGTCCCGACCATCGGGATCTCAACTTTCTCGGGAATAACCTCAACCGGGAGTTATACAATAAAATCAAATCCCCACACTTGAACTGCTTGTTACCCTTTAACTTCCTATCGTGCAGTTCCTTCGTCCGCTCCTTATACCTAAATGACTGCGCGTAAGCGTAATCTCTCAGCTCCTCTAACTCGTGCAATTGGTGGAAACGAGTGCTCTCTACGGCAGACATATCAAAGTTGACCCTCTGTAGGGCCCAAGAGGCACGGTGCTCCAACTCGACAGGCGGGTGGCAGGCTTTCCCATAAATCATCCGAAACGGTGTAGAACCAGTCAGAGTTTTGTAGGCTGTACGAAAGGCCCACAACGCGTCATCCAACTTGTCGGACCAATCCCGACGATTCGAACCAACCTTTTTCTCAAGAATACATTTGATCCCCCGATTACTCACTTCTACCTGCCCACTAGTCTGTGGGTGGTAGGCGGTTGCAAGCCGATGCGTGACCCCATAGCATCGCAACGCCTTCTCCATTTGCGCATTGCAGAAGTGAGTTCCTCTATCACTGATCAACGCCTTCGGTACACCAAAACGAGCAAAAAGGCTCTTGAGAAAATGGAGTACAACTCGGGCATCATTAGTGGGTAAGGCCTTGGCCTCAACCCACTTCGAGACATAATCAACCGCCACGATTATATACTTGTTCCCACGCGAAGATGGAAACGGTCCCACGAAATCAATGCCCCACACATCGAAAACCTCACAAACCTGAATAGCATTCTGGGGCATTTCATTTCGCGAAGAAATGTTGCCGACCCGCTGGCAACGATAACAACTCCTCACAAACGCGTGCGCATCCTTAAAAATCGAAGGCCAATAAAAACCACAATCAAACACCTTCTTCGCCGTCAAACTCGCATCGTGGTGACCTCTTGTCGGTCCAATATGGCAATGGCTCAGAATCTGCCATCCCTCCTTAACGTCAACACACGTCCTGATCAACTGGTCAGCACCTATACGAAAAAGATACGGGTCGTTCCACAGGTAAAACTTAACATCAGCAAAGAATTTCTTCTTTTGCTGGTAAGACATCTTCGGGTAGTACCTGTCCGCAAGATAGTTTGCGAAGTCAGCGAACCATGGAAAACCCTCATCCTGAGCCGAAACAAACATAAGACTCTCTGTCGGAAAGTGGTCATTAATCATGACCCCCGGCTCTCCTAACTCAGCTCCCTCAAGATGCGAAAGATGATCGGCCGCCACATTCTCGGCCCCCTTTTTATCACGGATTTCAATATCAAACTCTTGAAGCAAAAGGATCCAACGGATAAGACGTGGCTTAGCATCCTGTTTGCTAAAGAGATAACGAATGGCAGAATGATCCGTGTACACAATCGTCTTGGACAGAACAAGATAGGACCTGAATTTATTGAATGCAAACACCACAGCTAAAAGCTCTTTCTCGGTGGTGGTGTAACTCTCCTATGCACCATTCAGGATCCAGCTCGCATAGTAAATCGGATGGAAGTGTTTATCCTTCCGCTGTCCAAGAACCGCTCCGACTGCGAAGTCGCTCGCATCACATATCAACTCAAAAGGAAGCGACCAGTCAGGAGCAATCATGATCGGGGCGTTAACGAGTTTGTCTTTTAAAAGATCAAACGCCTCGACACACTGCTCAGAAAACACAAACAGGGAATCCTTCTCCAAGTGTTTGGTCATGGGTCTCGCAATCTTAGAAAAATCTTTAATGAACCGGCGATAGAACCCAGTATGACCCAGAAAACTCCGGATGGATCTCACGAAAGTTGGCAGAGGAAGATTAGAGATGGTATCGACCGTCGCTCGGTCGATACCAGATGGGCAGGTAAATCCTTAAGCTCTAAGGAAGGAGGGGGGCTCTCGACAGAAGGTCGGTCCATCGGATCGTCACGTACGATCCCAGCAGACACTTCAAACTCAGGGTGATATGACTCGGCGTCATCTTCCGTTGACTGATCAGTCATGGCAACCATCTCAATATCCGGAATGTCCCTATCAAGAATCTGAGTGTCGGAGGAAGATCCTCCACAGATCTCGCTGAAAAACTCCCCAACATGCTCCATGATGGTATCGATAAAGTACAGGGAGTCATCAGCAAACTTGGGGTGTTTCAGTGACTGTCGAACGTCAAAGGTGACGTTCTCATCCCCAACTCTCAAAATCAACTTACCCTCGCAGACGTCGATCAACGCCTATGCAGTGGCAAGGAATGGTCGGCCTAGAATCAGTGGTACGCTATCATCGTCGTTCATGTCCAAAATGACAAAGTCCACCAGGAAGATGAACTTGTCGACACGAACCAGCATGTTCTCGACCACCCCTCCAGGGTATTTCACAGAACGATCAGCAAGCTGGATACTCATCCTGGTAGGCCTCGGTTCGCCTAGACCCAACTTGCAATACACGGAGTACGGCATGAGATTAATACTGGCACCGAGATCGGCCAGCGCATGAATAACCGTATCATCACTCAAGATGCAGGGAATCATGAAACTCCCTGGATCAGCCATCTTTTCTGGTAATTTCCTTTGAAAGACAGCAGAACAACTAGCACTCAATGGGATGGAAGCGGCCTCAGCAAGCTTCTTCTTATTCGAAAGGATATCCTTGAAGAACTTCGCGTGTTTAGGCATCTGAGTCAGTGCCTCAAGGAATGGAATGTTAAGGTGAAGCTACTTAAAAAGATCAAGAAATTTGGAATTCTGCTCCTCATCTCTGTCTCTGCGGAGTCTCCCGAGGTATGGTACTCTAGGCTTGAGACTCTGGGTGGCTCGCTCGGTAGCTGCTGTCTCTCGACCTATGCTGAACTCCCTGGGCTGCTCCTCTGATGCACCTGGGATGGTGGAGACTCCATCTGAATCTCCTCATCCACCTGTTCCTCTACAACTACTTCAGGCCCTCGACGACTCCTCTCTGCCGAATCCCGGGCTCCTCTCGTGCCCCTGCACCGCTCCTCGTTGTCACAGCTTTAGCGAATCCCTTCAGGTTCTGCTCGGTGTTACTCAGTAGTGAACCCTGCGGCCTCTCGTTCAATCCGCTGGCTATCTCCCCCATCTGCCGCTCGAGACTCTGAATCGACGCTCCTTGATTCTTATGAATTGCTCGTGCTCTCGAAGCTTTTCCTGCGTCTCCTTGTGTCGGGAATCCTCACGCGTCATAAGCTGTGACAACATCTGCTTCTGTTGCGCCATCATCTCCTCCAAGGTGGGCTTCTTCTCCCAACTGCTCGCTCCCTCACCGGCATCCTGAAATAAACTCTGGCGTTGCTGAAACCCGAGCTGGTTGCCGCTCCTCCAGTTGGAGTTCTGATTGGCTCTCCATCCCGAATTATAAGAATTGAAAGAATTTGGATTTCGGTTTGGATTTCCTATGAAGTCTACGGCCTCCTCCTGCGAACTGACTGGGCACTGAACGGTATCATGCCCCCCTCTGCAAATCTCACACAACTTGCTCTTCGACTTAATATCCTTCACCATCTTCGCCAACGCCTCGACCTGTGCCGTCAGTGCAGTGGTCGTGTCCACCGAATGCATGCCTCCTGATATGGAATCGATGGTCTTACCTCCTCTGGCGGGTGGTCTCTGGTATCCACTCATAACTAGTCCATTGAATAAAGCGATACATTCATCAGGGTCCTTAGTCGTCAACAGATTTCCTCCCGCCGCCGTGTCGAGCATACTCTGCGTCGCGTACGTCACTCAATTATAAAATTTCTCGACAACCGCCCAATCTTGCAAGCCGTGGTTCTGGCACAACGCTAATAGATTCTTGAATCGCCCCCAGGTCTCGTAAAAACACTCGGTGTCCTCCATCTGAAAAGAATGTATCTGGTTACGCAAACGAGCAGCCTTAGCCGGAGGATCGTATTTTTCAAGAAATTGGGTCTGCATGGCAGCCCCAAGTAGCTTTAGAGCCCTGTGGGAGGGACTCGAGCCAAAGACTCGCTTGATCAGCGAGTGAAAACGGAAAGACGCGGAGCTTAACGGCGTCTTCGGAAACGCCCGCAAGATGGAAAGTGTCGCAGATACGCACGATGCGGGTGAGATGAGAGTGCGGGTTCTCATGAAGCAACCCGCGAAACTGAGCCGAATGAGCAATGGTATTTAGAATGTTCGACGGGATCTGCTAGTTCGTAGCAACTCCAATGGCGGGTGGTGTGATGCTGGATCTCGTGCCATCATTGGCCGGTCGGGCCCGGTCCGCAACTGTCCTCCTCGGTGGTGGAATGTCGCCCATGATCCTATCTCTGTCATCGGGGTCAACGGATGAAGAAGTGGACGAGGGTGAAACGGGACGATGTCTCTCACGAAACTCTATCTGGCTCGGGAAATGCTTCCGTGTCGGGTGGTCCACGAGATCGAGTTTGTCGCATAAAAACTATAATGAGAAATAAGATTATCTAAATTATTCTAACAAATAAGTAAAATAAAACAAAAATAATTACAAGTAGCACAAAAGGTAAGTCCTAACTTGGATTGCTCTCAAAACGCCTAAAACCGTGTCCCCGGCAACGGCGCCAAAAACTTGATGTGTGTCTAATAACCCTTTAATAATGACCCTCACAACTAAGCTTTAATATTAAAACGAAAATCCTAAAACCACACACAACCGGCAATTGTACCGATCGCAAAGAGTATAGACCTAGGATGTCCGAGTATCGAACACGTGGACACGTAAGACGCTAACTATTACTAATCCTAGACAAGACCTACCTTAGAGTAATATTTAATTGATTTTTGATTTTTACTTACTTAACTGGATTAACTGGACTAACTAACAAAACTTACCAAAAATAGAAAACTTAACGGGGAACTAACTGTGTTAACTTAGGATGGAGAGAAACGTCTACCTAGGTCTGAATCAAATTGTAGGCCTAACAAGCTAATGGATTGAATGACTTCAAGACACCGGTCCCTAAATATGACACGACTAAGGATCGCTCGGTCTCACTGGATCACCTCTCGGTCTCACTCAACAAGCCTAAACTACTCAAAATCGGCTAAAACGACCAAACCGGGAAACAATTGCTAACGTGTTCTAATGAATGATCACCTCTCGGTCTCACCAACACTCGACCCTAATGGCAATGAATACTATACAACCAAGGATAGAGGAACAATTCAACTTAAACTAAAATAGATCAACTAGTCGCTCAAAACACCTAAATCTGACAAGAAACGAACTCGCTCTCGCGCAATCCTTATTCTAGCATGCAAAGGCAATGAGACAACCCTAACTTTCTATCACCTCTCGGTCTCAAAAAAGGTGTCTAACCGCTGTACTTAATCCAATAAATCATGCAACAAAACCCTACCGTGGTACCTACCGCAAACAAACCCTAAACACCAAGTCTAGAATCAAACAATGCACTGATCAATCAATACAAAACTAATCAATCAACACACGGGGTTTATGCAATAAATTGATATAATTTCCAGCCACTAAACACAACCTATTTCATGTTTAAATCAAACTTTACAATAACAATTAATGTCTATTAATCAAACAATCCATAAAACCTATCAAACACTAACAATAATCATCATTCCTAGGTAGAACTAACAAGATTAGCCTCTCATAAATTTTGGACAGCCATGAACATTTAATAAACATATCATTAAACTCATACCAATCATCATAATAATCATCCAACAATCAACAATAATCAATAACAAATCAATCTTTCAAGTAATTGCAAAACTAGTTAACAATTAAACAAGAAAATCAAAGTTGATGAACAATGAAATTATTGAAAGGGTATGGCTGTTCCGGGCTGCTCTCGTGGCTGTAAAAACTGAAGATGTGATCCTGAGACTTGGTTCTTGTGTCTTCTTCCTCCCCTAGCCGTCACACGATCAAACTCCAAGCCGAAAAAAGTTTTTCCTTCTTTCCCTTGCTGCTGCCTGGCCGATCGCTAGCTTCCTTTCCTCCTTGGGTTTTTTTTTTCTTTTTTATAATATGTTATAATATGAGGCTTGGGCTTTTTCATGTTGTAGACGGGCCGGGCTTTGAGTTTTACTTGAAAACGTATGCGTAAAAAGCTCATAAACTGTTCCAAAAGTCCGGTTTTCTTCAATCTTGCACCCATAGCCTACAAAATAAAGATTAATATGTAAAAGCTATCTAAAACGAGTTAAAACACATAAAATGTAATACAAAAACGTAGATACAAGGTTTGGAAAATACGAGTGTTTTACAACACATCAAGCTAACACTCAATGGGATGGATGCGACCTCAGCAAGCTTCTCCTTATTCGAAAAGATATCCTTAAGGAACTTCGCGTGTTTAGACATTTGAGTCAGTGCCTCAAGGAATGGAATGTTAAGGTGAAGCTGCTTCAAAAGATCAAAAAATTTGGAATTCTGCTCCTCATCTCTATCTCTGCGGAATCTTCCGGGGCATGGTACTCTGGGCTTGTAGACTTTCGGCGGCTCGCTCGATAGCTGCTGTCTCTCGGCCTGAGCTGAACTCCCTGGGCTGCTCCTCTGATGCACCTGGGCCGGTGGAGATTCCATCTGAATCTCCTCATCCACCTGCTCCTCTACAACTACTGCAGGCTCCTCGACGACTCCTCTCTGTTGAATCCCGGGCTCCTCTCGTGCCCCTGCACCGCTCCTCGTTGTCACAGCTTTAGCGAATCCCTTTGGGTTCTGCTCGGTGTTACTCGGTAGTGAACCTTGCGTCCTCTCGTTCAATCGGCTGGCTATCTCCACCATCTGCCGCTCGAGACTCTGAATCGACGCTCCTTAAATCCTCATGAACTGCTCGTGCTCTCGAAGCTTCTCCTGTGTCTCCTTGTGTCGGGAATCCTCACGCGTCATAAGCTGCAACAACATCTGCTTCTGTTGCGCCATCATCTCCTCCAAAGTGGGCTTCTTCTCCCCACGGCTCGCTCCCTCTCCGGCATCCTGAAAAAGGCCCTGACGCTGCTGAAAACCGGACTGGCCGCCGCTCCTTCAGTTGGAGTTCTGATTGCCTCTCCATCCCGAATTATAAGAATTGAAAGAATTTAGATTTCGGTTTGGATTTCCTATGAAGTCTACGGCCTCCTCCTGCGAACTGACCGGGCACTGAACGGTATCATGCCCCCCTCTGCAGATCTCACACAACTTGCTCTTCGACTTAATATCCTTCACCATCTTCGCCAACGCCTCGACCTGTGCCGTCAGTGCGGTGGTCGTGTCCACCGAATGCATGCCTCCTAAGATGGAATCGATGGTCTTAGTCTAGTTGGTTAATTCATATGGGTGTAACCATGAGGACCCGGGTTCGAACCCGGGTCACTGCAACAATTTATTTTCTTTTTTTGTAAACCATTTTTAGTAATTGCTATAAACTATATATATTTTTTTATCAAATAAAATTATTTTAATCACTTAAAATCAATTATAAATTTGTACTTATCCATTTTACTTAAGAACCAAACTTTCAAAACCCGTCAAGTTCGTCTTAAACTCGTTTAGCATTTATATATTTTTTTATTGTTCGTAAACTTTATAATTCGTTCACTTTTGTTTTCAAAATAAAATATACCACTAACACCAAATTCCTTAAACCTTATAATATTCAAACTTATTATTAATCTTGTAATTAAGATAATATTAAAATGAGTAAACTGCGGTTTTCGTCCCTGTGGTTTGTCCATATTTGCAGTTTTGGTCCAATAGTTTCAAATTTAGGATTTTTGTCCTAGTGGTTTCATTTCACTTGCAATTAAACCCGAATTCACTAATCCCGTTAAGCCTGGTCGTTAAACCCATCAGCATGCCCTTCACGTGAGGGACAGTTTTGTCCTTCTTTCCCCCAAAATACACCTCAGCCCCTCACGTGATGGGGCTTGCAAATTAGGACTGGGGTTTATTTGGGGAGAAAAAGAACAAAACTGCCCCACACATGAAGGACACGCCGATGGGTTTAACGACCAGACTTAACGGGATTAGTGAATTCGGGTTTAATTGCAAGTGAAATGAAACCACATGGACAAAAATTGCAAATTTGAAACTATTGGACTAAATTGCAGATTTGGACAAACCACAAGGACGAAAACCACAGTTTACTCTATTAAATTATTAATAAATCGCTAACCCGTTAATATAAATTCATTCGTTAACTCATATTTCGTTAACCGTAATCCGTTAAGTTAGTTTTATAATTCGATATTCTATAACCCTTTAAATTAAAATTTGCTAGCTTTAATTCGTTAATATAAATAGTTGGTCGAGATAGAATTTCCCATTTAAAATCCGTACTTGTAATATTGTAACTCGCATATTAGTGTTAAAGAATATTATTAAAATAATCCATGCCTTAACATAATAAAATATATATTAAGATATTACAAAATTTCTAAAACCAAATTGCTTAACTTTTATAATCACGTTAGTTAGATTTTGTTTTTGTTTTAATTATAGTTCGTGAAGTTCGTTTGCTTCGGTTTCGTCAACGCGCTTTCGCATTTTATCTCAAGTTGATCTTCAATTTCAATGTGTAACGCCCGTAAACCTTCGTTGAAAAAGAAAATAAGGGCTTATGCCTTCTATTATTGTATATTCTACCGGAACTCGTTCTGGCATCTTCAGGGACCTCCTGGTCGTTCACGTTTGTTAAGTTCCTAACGTTTTCATCCTAGTTATCATAATTGTCAACCTCGAGGGACCAGTGTGTAACATTTAATTATATATCAAAAAAAGTAAAACCCCCCATGTCCTGATGTAACGCCCGTTAGTTCCGGTTAAAGGAATTTAAGCCTGTAATGTATGTATATTTCTCGGGATTTATCTAGCCTTTCTCGGAGGCCCTCTCGTCTTTCCGTTACGTTAAATTCATTAAACTTTTTTTTCAAGTTGCTTGATCCTTCAAATTGGAGGGGTTAGAGTGTATCGTTTTATATTATAAAATAAAACAAAAAAAAAACCATAGCTCCCTCCCCACCCTACCTGCCGATCGGAAGTGAGCAGCCCCCCAAGCCAAGATATTTCTTTTTTTGCAGCCAAGTTTTGGGCATAAAACTTCAATTGAAGGTTAGTTCTATGTTCCCCCAAGTCTTTTACACCTTAATTGATCATATTAACGCGCTTATTGGTCGTTAGGGTTGAGTTTTGGTTATAACGATTTCTGACATATTCATACTCGTTTATTGTTCGGTCTGTAACTCGATGAAACTATATTGTTTTTGATTGATTCTTGTTTCTTTAATGTTCTACTTTGAGTCTAGTTTCCAGAAAGGTATAATATGTAATTTTTGGACGAGATTTGAATGCTTTTTATGATTTTATAAGATCGAGTGTCAAAGCTGATGCGGAATGACGGATTCTGGTCTGTCCTCCCGACATCATAACCCTTTTTCGACAAGTCCAAATTGGTTGGTTCCACTTCTGGAAGTTAGTATTTTTAGTTAGGAACCAAACCCAATTGGAATCATTTAATTTGGCTGGGTAATGATATTTGTAAAAATAAAACCATTTTGTTGCGCACTAAAATAGCTGCACATACCCTTCTGTGTTGGAGGAATTGTTATGATTTTTTTGTCCACTAGAAAAATATAATAAAAATATTTTTATAAACCTAAGACATTTATTAAAATCTGGTAAAAATTTAATAAATTATTTCAAAGGTTATCCTATGTAATTAAATGCATCTTCGCATGCTAAAATTTGCACGTTTTACTTGTTATTGATCGATAAGTTCGTTTAGGCTTAACCGGTGGATGTTCAATTGTGTTCTTGTCGGGGCTGTTTGAAATAAGTTTTTGCACCAACATCTTCCTAGGTATGTCTAGTAATACATATGTTAAAATTATATCCATTGGTGTTCGTTTGATTGGTCAACTAGTTGTAGTTTGAAAGATTGTTTTCGGTTGGCTAGAATAGTGTTTTGTTGCGTTTAACGCGAGGGATGAAGTAAGTGATGACCAATTCAGTTCGGATAGTTTGGGTTAATATACGGGCTGTTGGAAAATGATTTTTATGGGTATTGGGGCTGAATTGGTTGTTGGTTACTTAAACGGGTCGGTACAACGCGCATTCGCGTTTATTGAATAGTTAGTGCCTTGTACTTGCGAATTACCAACCCATTCGACTCGTGTAGCGTCGTGTGGACTCGTTGGCTGTCAATTTATCATAATGGGTCCACGCGGGGTTGAGTTGGATGTTAATCTCCTAGACAACTCTTAAACGCACGTGTTAGTATCACCTAGTGCTTCCGGGGGTAATTTGGGAATTCTTTATTCCCGGGAGTATCTAACGGTCGTGTTGGTGAATGTAAGGCCCCGGGGGCTGTTATGATTTAGTTTGATGAGGTCGAGGCTTTAGGTAACTCGAACCATTCTAGAACGTCTAGTATGATAAACGAGTCCTTTCGGTGTCGTTAGTAACGTTTGTGTGTAAACCGACAGGATTTTGAGTTGTTTAGGGGTTCTCTAGCTCGTGGTGAACTCATGCCTTGTGTCAGGTGAGTTCAGGATGCTCTTTTTACTCTTTTCAAGTTTTGGGCTAGCATACACACCCAACTGATTTTACATGATGAACCGTTTAAACGATTTCCCATAGGCTTGTTTGTAATATGGTATGTTTGGAAGATTAAAAATGTATGTATTCACATGTGATGCCTTATGGCCCATAGGCTTACCTGTAGGTATATCTTGGAGTAATACATATATATGTATGTTTATACAGATGTTACTTTATGGCCGCGCTAGCATACACACCTAAGCAATTTTGCTTGATGAACCATTTTAATTTTTTTGTATGGGCTTACTTGTATAGGGTAGGCCTTAGGATGATTTTATTGTATGTTTGTACGTATGTTTGTACATATATTATTATATGGCCAATAATTGGCGATGTTATTTAGTCGTTATCGACTATAGATGTTTACGTATGCCTACTTTGTGTTTGCATACGTTGGATGAGATGTTACGTGTTTGGGTTGTACGTGTGCTAGACCCTGATGTTAATTAGTCGTTATCGACTAAGGATGTTTGTGTATGCCTACCTTATGTTGCATACGTTGGATGAGATGTTACATATTTGGGTTGTACGTGTGCTCGACCCTAATGTTATTACTTGGATGATATTTATAGGGATATAATCATATAGATGTATATGTATATAAGTATGACTACTTATTGTTGATGATGGCCTAACTGTTCATATCCCGTTTTATCTTAAAACTCTTGGAATGATTATTATAAATGTTAAATTATTAAAACTTGAACTCACTCAGCTCAAGCTGACTTTGTGTGTATGTTAGTGTGAGTTTTAGGTTAGGAGGAGGATGCTTACCGCTTGGACGTGCTCGAGGCTACTTGGACGGTTGAAGGCATGTATAGTCGGAGCGTTTCAATAATGAAAGATGTTCTTTTAATTATTACTAGATATATTTAAACTTGGTTTTGGGCCTAATTCCCGGGTTGGGGAATTTGTTTAGAACTTATGATTTTCCGCTGATTACATACTCTGAACCGGTTTTCAAATAAAATGTATTGTTTTGGGTTAAACTTTTGTTAAGTTTTGGGATTCTTGATACTTATTATTCAGCTGTTATTTACTCTGAACTTGTTTTAAACAAAACGAATTTTCTTGGTTTTAAATTTTTATGAATTTTCGGATATGATTACCAACTGTAGGATTCCCGGGATTCGGGGTCTTACACCCGATTGGCCAAGAGCAGCCCCACCCTCCTCCGATTTTCTTTTTTTCCAGCTTGATTCCGGGTGTGAATCCATAATACAAGGTTAGTACTGCGTCCCTACAAGTCTTTTACGCATTAATTGATCATTATATCACGCGTATTGATCGATAAACGGCTTGTTCTAGGCTAACCGGGTGGCTATCCAATTGAGCAATTCCTGGACTGTTTTGGTGGAGGTTTTTGCACCAACATCTTCCTAGGTATGTCTAGTATATCATACTTAAAAACCATGTTCATTGGTGTTCATTAGATTGGCCAACTAGTTGTAGTTTGAAAGATTGTGTTCGGTTGACTAGAATTGTTGATTGTTGCGTTTAACGCGAGGGTTGAAGTGATTAATGACCAATTCAGCTCGGGTGAACTTGGTTTGATGTACGGGCTATTGAAAAATCATTTTTATAAGTTATGGGGCTGAATTGGTTGTCGGTTACTCAAACGGGTCGGTACAACGCGCAATTGCGTTTATTGAAAAGTTGATGCGTTGTACTTGCGAGTTACCGACCCATTTGACTCATGTAGCGTCGTGTGGACTTGTTGGCTGTGAATTTATCATATTGGGTCCACACGGGGCTGAGTTGGATGTTAATGGCCTAAACGACTCTTAAACGCGCGTGTTAGTGTCACCTAGTGCTTCCGGGGGTAGATTGGGAATTCCTTATTCCCGGGAGTATCTAATGGTCGTGTTGGTGAATGTAAGGCACCGGAGGCTTTTATGATTGAGTTTTATGAGGTCGAGGCTTTAGGTAACTCAAACCATGTTAGAACACTCGTAGGATAAACGAGTCCTTTCGATTTCGTTAGTAATATTTGTATATAAACCGGCAGGTGTTTGAGTTTTAGGATTACTTAGGAGTCCTCTAGCTTGTGGTGAAATCGTACATTGTGTCTGGTGAGTTCATGATGCCCCCTTTTAACTCTTTGTACGTTTTGGGCTGGCATACACACTCAATTACAGTTTTACCCGATTTTACTCGTTAAAATAATTTGAAGGTCATTGCATTGTTTTGATAATGTTTGTGCAATTATGAAAATCCAGTGTGAGTTACATTCTGTGCCTTAGGATATTTTAGACTCGTTTGGTCATAAATTCCTTAAGGTTATATACCTGGTTATGGTATAGACTCGAGGATGTTAATAGGCTGGGTAGTAATTGAATACGAGTAGACCTATTTACTTAGTTCATGTATTGAACTGATTATTATATATTACCTTATGGCCCATAGGCTTACTTGTAATATTGTATTTTTTGGGATGATATATATATATATATATATATATATATATATATATGTATGTATGCATGTATGTTCATGTGTTACCCTATGGCCTATGATTAGTGATGTTAGTTAGCCATTCGTGACAAAGGATGGCTACTTACGATATGGTATATTTTGGGATCATATATATGTATGAGTATATGTTACCTTATAGCCTATGGTTGTGTGTGGACATTTAGTTCCTTGTGACTAAGAATGATGTGAGTAAGCTTATTGATGTGTGTGTGCATGGTGATTACGATCGGGTCAAATAAATCACTAGGGTTTTCAAATCCCGTGGTGGAGAGGCTCATGTGGCGTAATCATCATTTTGGCGGGTCAAATATATTACTCGGGTTTTAAAATCCCATGGTGAAGAGGCCCGTTGTATGTTAAACCGTGATCGGGTCAAATATATTACTTGGGTTGTACTCGTGGTGGAGAGGCCCGTATCACGTGTTTGGATGTGTAAGCTGTGACCGAGTCAAAAATATTACTCGGGTTTGACTCGGGGTGGAGAGGCTCGTGTCACGTGCTTAGGTCTTACCGCGTCCGGGTCAAATATTTTACTCGAGTCTTGACTCGTGATGGAGAGGCCCGTGTACGTGTGTTCGACGATGAATGTATTATTTGGTTTTATTTATTTTATTATTATCCTCTCTCCTGTTTAGAACTATAACTTTGAAATAAAGTATGAATTATTGTTTATGAAAACTTGAACTCACTCAGCTCTAGCTGACTTTGTGTGTGTGTTAGATTGACTTTCAGGTTAAGGAGTGGATGTTACCGCTTGGACGTGCTGGATGCTACTCGGGGTTGAAGGCATTTCTAGACGAGGACTTTAAAATAAAACAAACACTTCACTTTATATTCAATTTTGGGATTTTAGATACTTAACTTTTCCCATTGTTTATCATTTGGTATTTTTCCGGCTTTGGGAATTTTTGATGCTTATGAAATTTCGCTGTTAAATTACTCTGAACTAGTTTTAAATAAAATGAATGTTTGGTTTTAGATTTTTGGTGAAATTGTGGATGTGATTACCAACTGAAGGATTCCCGGGATTCGGGGTCTTACACAATGTGAGTTTTTCATAACCCCTTTTTACTTTTACACGTTTTGGGGTGTAGCACGTCCAAACTTTGTTTCATGTGTCAAACTAAAATTCACATGTGTGTCTTGTATGTATTTGTTTCGCATCATATTGCTTGTAAACTATGTGATTATGTGCTAGTTGTTTAATGTTTTGTTCGTGGAGACTCATACACATACTCAAAGTGGGAGGGTCCGACAGGACGTACTGCGCCGTCCATTTGTTAATGGAGGTATTTATTATCATATTCTATACTCCAAGTAGCTCGGCGAACGAGGGTTCCTTAGTAGATTTGACGTATGTCAAGCGAACAGGAATATCATGTATTTACTTTTCTTTTACTTTATGATTGAGACTATACATCTTGACTTGTGAATTTTTACACTTTTCGTATTATATATATATATATATATATATATATATATATATATATATATATATATATATATATATATGTGCAAAACTTTATGAATTCTCACCAGCATTATTGTTGACAAAATATATTATTTTAAACGTGCTGTAGGTTGAAGTCTAAGGATTGAAGACTAGATTAGTTGGACCATAGGGTATTAGAAACACATCATAATGAAATTCAACGTTTATTGTATTGTTATTTGATTGTGTATTTGTGATGTATTGAAATGAAATAACTATAATTATTGTCGCTTTAATAGCGTTATGAGCTTATGAGTGATATGTACATTACACTCGGGCGTATTTCGCTTAAATCCGGGGTGTTACAGATTGGTATCAGAGCCATAACTATAAGATAGGTTGTTAGACGTATCGGCGTAGTATTGTTATAGTTTATTTTAGGGCCCGAACTGCATGTATACTCTATGTGCTATGTGCCCGCACTTACAAGTTCATTTATTTGCTTTTATTTATATTTATAATATTTCATAACGTCGCCTGCACAAATGTTCACACACAAACTCTAAGGCTTAGGCCTAAAACGAAGATTTTCGAAAAAAAAACTTTCAAATTGATTTTTACTTGGGTCGTTTTCCCGACATTTCTTCCTCATAAAGATGGTTCTGCGTGACCATGTCCCCTTTGTGATAAGGATATGGTTGCACTCTTGGGATGTCACACAAGTCATGGTGATTCATGCGACTATGACTCCGACCCTCAATGTTTTACAATGTGTTTTAATCGAAAGTCTGTCAAGGCGTGGTGATATACACGAATACCTAGCTTTTGGTTAGATTAAATTTCTAATTTTGACTTTGATGCTGGAACATAAGAGTCCATGGTGGTTCATGAAAACTCTAAGTTCCACACAACGCTTATTTTATTTTTACAAGTTTTCATATCTAATAAACATTAACAAGGACATTTATACCATACACAATTCCGAGACTCACGATTCTCGACACACTTGTTCGCAGCATGTCTTCTCGTTTTCAACCCACAAAACGACAACACAGATCATCAACCAATTGACCATCGAAATTCCGACCATGATAACCAAAATTTCATCACTAACCACAACAACAAAGAGCAAACACTAAATCTATGCTCTAACCAATCCATCACCCGATACAAACCCAAGATACCCAATCCACCCGCTATGCTAAGGAAGGGCTAACCTGTTTCCACCGTGCAATACCATAAACCGCATTCCATGGCCACTTGAAGCTTGCGCGTAGCCTTGCACCAATACGTAGCCCCATCATACTCGTCAGACATATCTATTTAAAAATAACAATACATAATTTTTCGCATTTATTATTATTATTATTATTATTATTATTATTATTATTATTATTATCATTATTATTATTATTATTACTACTACTACTACTACTATTTTATGAACACCTTATCTTGTAATTTCAAATCCTCGATTATTTTAGAATAGTTAATTAATAAGTATATAATCAAGTCGATTTTCTTCAAAAAGGACTTTAAGTCAAACCAAATGGTTTATTATTATTATTATTATTATTATTATTATTATATATTTTCAAGGTTAAATAAATCCTTAAAAAAATTTATATTGTTTCAAATAAGTCCTAAACCTTAGTTGGTTATTATACTACCACTATTATATTTCTGCATTCAAAAAAAATCATTTTATCTGGCGATCATCTATAAAGTTTTCCTAGGATGCCACCCAAACGAAAACCTTTTACATTAAAAGTTTTATAAATTTCTCAAGCGTTAGCGTTAATTCAGGACTTTCATTCACCATAAAAATAAAAAAAAAAATTTAAAAATTAAACGCATCAGGTTTTTTTAACTGGTTTTCACAAACTAAAACGAATCTCAAAAATTATTGTTTTTCTCCCACGTTTTTGTCAACGCCAATGAGTTTCGGTTAAGGATCATGGCACCGCCCACCCTGGCCTTCATACCAAAGACCCACCTACCCTCGAGAAGACGAGCTCTGCGGGCAAGATTTTTATTTATCCTTTTCGCATTTATTATTATTACTTTTTTTTCTCTTTCTTTATTTGTTCTTTCCGTTTGCATAATGTCTCCATGTACTCTAAAGTTCAACGATATTAATGGATTTATGTTTGCGTTAGATTGATCTAATTTACTATTCTCACAAAACACGACACGCATTCCACACGTTATCTATAGAATGAGATCTAGTTAACTATTGAAATGATTCATCTAACGGTCTATGACCGGTCAACCCCAAACGTAAGCGTTAGTGGAAACCGGGACCATGTGCATGGTTATGTTCATGGTTATCTAATAGAAACAGTAGTCACACTTTTGGTTGCCTATGACCGGTTTACTTTCAAGCCGGGGCTATGTATTTAGCTAAAGACATAGCTATTTAATAGGTGCCTCATGTACTTATTTTATTTCAACGATTTGATATTATATTTGCGTTTTACCAATATTTCAATGTGGACGTCTCAGACATAAACCCCTCCCTGTGGCAGTTAAACTTCCCCGAGGTTAATAATGCTAACATCTTTGCGTCATTATTTTTATTTCTCCTAATTCCTTGATAGTTTCTTGTGGTTACCATATGTTTTCGCGAATTTTAGTCTTTCATGACCCCGATGTTTCATGTATTTAACTTATGAATATTTCTCATTTACCCTAATATCCTTAATATCAAGGGTTTTCTTTTGACTTTAATACACTTTAATTTATTTTTTCAACCTTCTGTTTGGATGTTCTTTAATTCTATAATTTTGTTATTTAAATTTATTCAATTATTTCGTTGGTTATTGTTAACCCTGATGTTACATTATTTATCTTGATATTTGACCTCAAGGTTTCGCTTATACATTTTTATTAGTTTCGATCCTTATAGTTTTCTTGATTTAAAAGTCTTCATATAAGAATTTAATTTATCTTAAAACCCACACAATGGGATGAATTGTGTGGACCATCCGACGACAAAGGTAATTATGGGTCGACACGTAATTATCCAAGTCCTTGCATGGAAGACATAATAAGTACATTGTGTCGAATAACTCAAAACCTGGAATGATTTTGAAAGAAGGGAAAAATGTAGTATGATAAGGGCATGGTGGATATACCGCTGGTACATCCTATATATAAGTGTCCTTGTCATATTCTTATTTGTGGTGTCTTTCAGGTCATTCAAAAATCGACGTTATTGTTTTTATTTAATTACGTATTTGTAAAATTATTAACCTTTTAACAACTTCTTGTATTAGTTGTTTGCTTTTAAATTTTTATTTTTACTTTAATTACGGTACAAAATTTCTAAAAAGTTGTGAATCCTGTAACAATTGTTACTTTTCAAACCCGAAAACCCGACCCGGTTCGAATTTTTGATTTTGCTTATAAATATAAATTAATATATATTATAATATTCTCAAGTTTCGTTTATAACATATTTTAAAGTTCGGGATCCAATTGTAAATTACATTTTAATTTTTTTTTATCTTAAAAAGTACAAGGTTCAAATTGAAAATTAAACTTCAAATTCTATTTTAATATTAAACCATAGTCTAAGGGGCTAAATGTAAAATGATTTAATAAATATTATTTTAACAAAAATGGCAGCCCCCACCTTCTATGCAATACGTTTTTCCGGCCACCGGTTCTGGCGAGCCCGACGGCGACGGCAAGCCCTTTAAACACCTTAACACTCGCTATTTAATGATTAAAGCTCGTAACCATCATAATCTGTAACGACAATCACTAATCAAGCAAAATTAACACGTAATAGCCAGTGTAACGTGCGTATTAATTCCCAGAACGCCGGAATTCCTTAAAATCAATTAATCCCATATAAATGCTTAACGACTCCAATTAGATCTATAAATAGGACGTAAACAACCATCTAATCCTGCAACAATCATTCTTTTAATCTAAAACACTCTCAATATCGAGAAGTTAATCCGTCAAGATTCTTTTTCCGACCACCTTGGTTCTCCGTCAATCCATAACAAAACCAAGTAAGTAATATATGGTTTTTGATCCTTTTAAGCCGATAATTAAAACCCCTAACCTTAAATTAACAAACATGGATATATATATATTTATCAAATATATATATATATATATATATATATATATATATATATATATATATATATTTATCAAATAAAATTATTTTAATCACTTAAAATCAATTATAAATTTGTACTTATCCTTTTTACTTAAGAACCAAACTTTCAAAACCCGTCAAGTTCGTTTTAAACTTGTTTAGCATTTATATATTTTTTTTATCGTTTGTAAACTTTATAATTCGTTAACACTTTTGTTTTTAAAATAAATATACCGCTAACACCAAATTCCTTAAACCTTATAATATTCAAACTTATTATTAATCTTGTAATTAAGATAATATTAAAATATTAATAAATCGCTAACCCGTTAATATAAATTCATTCGTTAACTTATATTTCGTTAACCGTAATTCATTAAGTTAGTTTTATAATTCGTTAATCTTTAACCCGTTAAATTAAAATTTGCTAGCTTTAATTCGTTAATATAAATAGTTGGTCGAGATAGAATTTTCCATTTAAAATCCGTACTTGTAATATTGTAACTCACATATTAGTGTTAAAGAATATTATTAAAATAATCCATGCCTTAACATAATAAAATATATATTAAAATAAAACAAAATTTTTAAAACCAAATTGCTTAACTTTTATAATCCGTTAGTTAGATTTTGTTTTTGTTTTAATTATAGTTCGTGAAGTTCGTTTGCTTCGGTTTCGTTAACGCGCTTTCGCTTTTTATTTCAAGTTGATCTTCAATTTCAAGGTGAGTTTTTCATAACCCCTTTTTACTTTTACACGTTTTGGGGTGTAGCACATCCAAACTTTGTTTCATGTGTCAAACTAAAATTTGCATGTGTGTCTTGTATGTATTTGTTTCGCATCATATTGCTTGTAAACTATGTGATTATGTGCTAGTTGTTTAATGTTTTGTTGGTGGAGACTCATACACATACTCAAAGTGGGGTACCTGCGCCGTCCATTTGTTAATGGTGGTATCATTATCATATTCTATACTCCAAGTAGCTCGGCGAATGGGGGTTCCTTAGTAGATTTGACGTATGTCAAGCGAACAGGAATATCATGTATTTACTTTTCTTTTACTTATGATTGAGACTATACATCTTGACTTGTGAATTTTTACACTTTTCGTATTATATATATATATATATGCAAAACTTTATGAATTCTCACCAGCATTATTGTTGACAAAATATATTATTTTAAACGTGCTGCAGGTTGAAGTCTAATGATTGAAGACTATATTAGTTGGACCATTAGGATATTAGAAACACATCATAATGAAATTCAACGTTTATTGTATTGTTATTTGATTGTGTATTTGTGATGTATTGAAATGAAATAAATATAATTATTGCCGCTTTAATAGCGTGACGAGCTTATAAGTGATCTGTACGTTACACCCGAGAGTATTCCGCTTAAAGCCGAGGTGTTACGGTATTATGATGGACAGAGGGTAGGACGGCTGGAGTTGCTTCTCTAGGGTTAGTGTAAAGTTTGTGGCAGGGAATTATGAGTGTTTATATAGGAATCGCAAAAACGAATCATATTTGGTTAGTTTGCTCGTTTAAATAACCAAATACGATATTAATGACCAAATTAATGAAATAAACCAGAGATTTCGTCCTTGATTATTAAGTAATGTATATGTATATGGACTTGTAATTTGGTAAATATCATTTTCTTGGACCTTAATTCACTCGATTTAAGCCTAAAATAAGCGATTTATGTGCCAAAAACGAACTAGGGAAGAAGATCGGTTGATGAATCTGTGCAGATCACCCAAGACGCCGCGCGATGGTGGTGGTAGAGCCAGCCACACGGCGCTTCGCCACCTAGGGGTGGAGTTTCCAGTTTTGACAGTTTTAGTTCTTGTAGTTTGAGAATTGGATAATTAATGAATCTTTTATGCATAAATTAAGAATTGAACATTATTTAAAGTATGAAGGGTCTAAAGTGAACATATGAAAACTTAAATACTTATAAGCATTTGATTCTTATTAATAATAACGATTTAAAATATTCTCAGGTCGGGTTAAACGCAAACGAATATGGGTTTAGAAAATCCGAAATGTTACACGAATCTTACCTGGATCTCTAAATTGTCTTATTAAGACCTCAAACAAACAGTCCCTAAATGTACTTAATACCTGAGTATGTCCTATTGTCCTTACATGTGGGTTGCAATGGTTCCAATCCACAGTCCCTAAATGTACTTAATACCTGAGCATGTCCTATTGTCCTTACATGTGGGTTGCAATGGTTCCAATCCACATCACTATGGTATAGATGGTGGGCATATGGATGGGTCAGAGAATGGTATTAGGAAATATGTACTTAATTGACATAAACCAATATAGGGATGCATGGATAGGTCAAAGGATTTAGCTATGCTTAGTATGTCTATATTTTTTTGGCTTATAGGTAATTTATTTGTGACTCAATTTATTTATTGTCTGTAACACTATAACACAACCGACTAATGTTAACGTGTCACGATATTAGTTACTAAATTACATACACAATTTTATCAGTTATTAAAACGTAATTATATACAACAAATGTAGTGTACTGATCAATAAACATATCTACTAGTGATTTGAGTATGATAGTATAAGTAGCATCTTTAGTAAATATAGTTTTATAACTTATATTCACTGAACAATTTCAGTAAGCATAATTAATAGCATTGTTGGAACCCCAATCCCGAAAACGCCAAAATTTCTTCCTACGTCAACCCGGTAAAGACTTCTAGTACGGATCGACATCTTGGAGGCTTAAAGCATGAACCTTTTACAAAACCCGAGAATGAAAAGGTTGGCCGAAGTTGGTGGAGAGGGTGGCCGTAGTTTGTGGAGAGAGTGACTGGAGTTGGATCTCTTAAATCAAAACATAATTTTTATTGCTATTTGGCACATCAGCATTCAGCACAAAAGAATAAAAGAAAAAGGAAACAAAAATGACATGTCATCATTTTACCTCTTCAATAGGTAAAATATCTACGATTGAAACATCATTTGAAGGTTAAGTGACCTAATTTGAACAATAAAAGGAATGAGTGGCCTAATTGGAACAAAGTTGAAACTTGGTTACGGAATAATCCCTTAATTATAATGTGAACTTTAAGAAATAACACTTTGTTTGAAACGGTGTAAATCTAAAGAGAAATTATTATTTTGACTAGTCATGTAACGTTATTGATAAACTTTATTATCTTTTGAATAAAAGGATATATACAAGAGGTTTTGTACATTAAGAACACAATGGATTAATGTAACATGTTATATTGGGTCGTCAAATGTGTGAAAGTATGTGTAGGTGATTGTTTTTATATTTTGGAAATGTATATCTAGGGTGTGGATCGGTGTGAATTTAGTTGAGGTGTTTGGTGTTCATGTAATTTGAATGTATATTCATATTCTAGTGTGTTGGTTGTTATGAATTAAGTGCAGATGATTCTTATTCAAGTTTTAAAACAAATATGCATGTCTATGTGTTGTTATGCATTCATTAGATGTAGTTAAATGGTATTCATAAAATTGGAGCATATGATCAAGCACGCATCTCATATTATAGAAAGTGTGTTATATCATGTACTTGTTTATAGAAAGTGTGTTAGTGTACTAATTCATTTTCAAAACAAGTGAAAATGGTTTTTTCTAAAGACCTAGTCTCTATCGTGTTAAATGGAGCTAAGTTTTTTTAATATGTTTCAGTAAATATTGATTTCATATGTATATGAATTAAAATTTATTCTTCTATATTTTCCCATATTCTTCATGGCTAAGTAAGAGTGAAAGAAAATAGAAAAATAATCTACCTATCTAATGTAAGTATACTATTAAAGCAAAACAAGTTATCTACATGTCATTTAACTAAGCATTTTACATAGGATGTCAAGTAGATGTCAAGTCACTATTTTCTATTATATCATGGCACATGACCTACCTATTATAGCAAATGACCCATAAAACTTTGTAAAATTTTGAAAAATAAATTATTGTATGATACGGGATTCGAACGGGTTTCGAACCCAAGATCTCATGTTTCAAACCAAATGTGTTTTCCAACCCTACTAAAGTGGTAATTGTGTTACAATTTTTTACTTAATATATATAAATGTAATTTCCCTTCAAACATAAAACCAAAATTATATTTAATTGTTTACATTTTCATAATTCACAATATCATACTGTTCTCCCATATCTCTTTAACACAACCATTTAAGATTGTTCATCATTTCTCTTTTCATTTTAAATAATAATATATTTTTATTTATTTTCTTTTACAACCAAACCTTAGTCTTTGTAAATTTAGTTTTTAAATCTGTGACAACATTTTGTCATAAAAATCATCTTTGTACACATAATATTTAATATAACAATATCTGTATGAATATTTAATTTTTAAAAAAAAATCTAGCAACAACTTTTTGTTTTCAACTTAAATTGTAGTGCATAATATATCAAATACTTATTAAAAAAGTCATAAATAAAAATTAATATATGAAATAACCGAATTTAAATATTACATATAATAATTTTTTGTTCTTATTATTTTTTCACCCATGTAAAACACCAGATCTAACCTAGTTATTGAATATACATACAATATTAAAAGGGAAAATCCCAAAAATGGCCCATCTTCAAAATGAGATTCCAAATTTGTCCCTCCAAACTCAAGTTTCCAGTTTTGTCTCATAGTTATCTTGTCGCCGACGACGTGCTAGGGAATACCGACGACGTGTTACTAAATGAACCAAAGAATGATGTTCGGTTTATTTGTATACATATATTAGTTAGTTAACTTAGTCGTTTTATTCGTTTAGATTAGGAACTTTGGTACTTCATACGTGCTTTGTATTTCAGGTCATTGATCATTTAAGATGCTAAATTGGAGACTTATACGAGCATGGAATGATATCTCGGGAAGACCGGAGCATAAACTTAAGTCTTAGGAAGTGTTAGAAGGATTCGGGAAGAGTTTGGATGAGAAACCTAAAGCCGATGCTAAAACTGAACAAGATGGGTTCGCAAAAAGCAACCTTGAAGTAAACGAGCATATCCTGGGCTAGAAAATGAGTTACGGAACCCATAATATATGAATTTTGGGTTTCTCAACGAGAGGAATCCAAATATGAAGTTACCTTGGACCATTGCATAGCGCGATCGTCGAGGGAGGAGGACCATTAATTACAAGAAGGCATATGTTTGCCCTTAGTTGAGTCACACTGGCAGGGACCGTTTGATAACCAGTGTCGTGTGTTAGCGAGCGTGGTTGCCTTAGGTTTAACCGGATAGTCAGTCTGTAGTTGACACAAGATAGTTTATCTTTTATGTGCATGAGTTTGCTGTTAGTCTGCTTACTTGAATTCGCGGGTGTGATTTGCTTGTTAATTGATTGAATACTTGATTAATTGTTCGTTTCTTATAAAACTAAATTGTTTGCTAGTGTGATCAGCACTTTGACATAGTTCACATCATAATGTTAGGAATCAGTTTCACTGCACACTGACCACATACTCCTCGTGTTCGATACCCTACTTACCCTAGCTTGCTTAGGTGATTAGAACACTGATTTAATAGTTTTTGACTAGATAGCGACAGTCTAGCATCAAAATGGCGCCGTTGCCGGGGAGTTAGTGCGCTTAGTGTTTTTGTGATTAATTGATTTCTTTATTTAGTTTAGTTTAATTTAGTTTTAGTTTTTAATTTTAGTTTAGTTTTATTTTCCCATTTGACACGGGGTGTGTTAGTTGTGCAGGTAACATATTTATGCACACCCGCAATTCAGGAAGAGGTTCTCCACTAATTCACGAGCCAGAGATTGAACGTTTAGCACGGCAGAACCGAGCTCAGATCAAACAGCCAGACATGGAAGGTCAGAACCAGAACCAGAATCAAAACCAAAACCCACCACCCGAGGTCAATGTTTTCCAACCCGAGCCTAACCCACCGAATAAGCAAAATCCACCCAATAATGACCAGTTACCACCAATAAACACAAATCAGCAACCCCAAAATCCAGCCTGGCAATCCAGAAACCGAAACCAAAACCATGATAGACCCGGGCCATCAGCCCCGAACAATACCCCTCGTCACCGACAGCCGATTATTCGAGATTTTGACCATGTCAGTATTCATACTGAAGACGAAGAAGAGGGAGATGAGGAGGAACGGGAACCGAGGAATGAAGGCAGTAATGGGGATGATTGGAGAATTAGAAGGAATGACGGGTTTGAACCGAGAAATGAAGATGCGGGTTTGCGTGTTGAAGAAGTTGTGGAGGTTGAGGAACCAGTCAGGGTGAGAGGCGATAGATGGAGGAATAGAAACCGAGACAAAGAGGGTATTGGAAGATTTCGGGAGGAATGTAGACCACTGATTTAGGTTAACAGAGTGGGTTTTAAGGAACCGAGGGCCAGACGAAGGAAATATGGGCCTCCGGCTCTTGGTGTAAACAGTCGGTTCAGACCAGCTATTTCAGATGATGCCTCACCGATTGTCCCACAGGTTCATGTACAGGAACAACCGACATTTAAATCCCGTCCGTCCTACATCAACATAGTTCCCCATTTTCACGAACTGGGATCGGAAGACCCGTATTCACACTTGTTAGATTTTTCAGCTATTTGCGGGTCTATCGGTGATGGTACATACGATCAGGATGAGGTTCGGTTGCGGTTGTTCCGGTTTTCACTAAAAGAAAAAGCAAAACACTGGTTCAACTCGCTACCGATGCATAGTATTGAGAATTGGGCTGAGATGCAGCAGGTCTTCCTTAACGAGTACTATTCACAGTCGAAGACTAACGAAGTCCGGATGGAGATTCGACATTTTTCACAGTTACGGGGTAAGTTGTTTCATGATGCATTTATTCGTTATAAGGAGATGATCAGGAAGTGCCCACACCATCAGATTGAGTTGTGGGAATTAGTGAAGTGTTTCATTGACGGGGTGACTTACGAGGATAGAAAATATTTGAAATCATCATGTAATGGTATGTTATTGAACCAACCCTAAGAGGATGATTGGGATTTCCTTGAGTTTATGTGTGAGGATTCCAAGTTAGAAGCAACTGCTGAACAAAGACGAAAAGTTGGGGTCACCAGATCGGTTAAATCAGCCTCGAGCGAGTCAGACAGAATTGCAGAGTTGGAACGAGAACTCGCGGGTTATTGAAAAGAGAAAAAGAAAGAGGTTGGTAAGGTCGGGGTGAAATTCCCGGTTTATGCAAATTGTGGCGAGTTGGGGCATAAGACAGAAAATTGCTAGGGGTTTGATGATGATGAAGATCCCGATGAGGAGGAAGTCAGTTACGCGTACGGGGATTCCAAAGGTCAAGGGTTTGATTCAAAAACCTATCACCCAGGCCTAAGGAATCACCCGAATTTCAGATACGGGAACGCTTCGAGTCAGCCGAATCCGAACTTTCAGGGGTCCAGTCAAAATCGACAGCAGAACAGCTACCACCAGGGCGGTTATCAGCAGGGTTCGAACGGTCAGAGTAACAGTCGGGGATATAACAAAGATGGTTACCAAGACAACAGTTTGTCGGGTAATCAGAATTAGGACCAGCAGAAGGGTAGAGTAGGAAATTCAGACGAGTCAGTTCATTCAAAACTCGATGCGTTGTTGAAGCTTGTGTCAGATAATCAGAAGGAAACGCAGAGACAATTCGAGTTAAGGGATATGTCTTCAAAGGCAATGTCAAAGCAGATTGGTCAGCTCGCAGCAGACGTGGCGAGATTTCAGAAGAACGCGGGTCAGCTACCGAGCGATACCACAGTGAACCCGCAACATGCCAGTTCAAGCTCTAAGAAAGGTAATAGTGTGCACATCAGCGGGGGAAGTCTTGTACCTCATTTTGAAATTACCTGTGTTGAAGTTGATTCACCACCGCAGTTTGTTGAGGCGGTGGTGAATGATGTTAGTGATGAGAACGAATGTGTTGGTCAAAATGAAATGGTTTTCCAAAATGAATTGAAAATAAAAACATATGAATTGTCATTTTGTGAAAATTGCACTTGCGAAAAATGTTTAAATAGCAAATTGACCAACACGGGAGTTGAGGAAGTGGAGGATAATACCACCTCGAGTAAACTCCAAGACCCAGGAGTGCCATTGTAATCAATTCAAATTGGGGAGTTTAAAACTGATCGGGCACTTCTAGATCTTGGAGCATGCGTTAGTATCATGCCTGGTAGTGTATATGATCAGTATGAGTTCGGCCCATTAGAGAGTGTAAACACCAATGTGGTGTTGGCGGATCAAACTTATACACTCCTTCGGGGCATGGTTACTAATGTAATGGTTCATGTGGATGAATTTAGCTACCCAGTTGACTTCCTTGTACTTGATTATGCGAAAGGGAATATTAAACAATCTGAAGTCATACTGGGTAGGCCATTCCTGGCCACAGCACATACGGTAATTGATTGTGCTAAGGGAGTTTTGGGAATTAAATGTGGGAACCGTGATAAGCGGTTATTACTATTTGAAAATGCTACTAACCCTCTTGTTGACAAGTGTGTATATGTAAGCAAGGATCAAACGAGAGAGGATGGTGCTGTGAATGACAGGAATGAGTTGAATGGTAGCATGAAGGTGAAAGGACGGAATGAGATATTGCATGGAGTTAGGGATGATAAGGAAATAGCAACAAGAAAGGGAAAGAAGATGAAAAGGAAAGAGGTAAAGAAACCACCTGAATGTGATTTAGAATGGAGGTTGGAAATGTTTGGGTCGGATTCTGGTGTGTTAAAAGGTTGGGAGCAACCTCTTGAGGATGAGCTTTTATGTAACGAGAAGGCTGCATGGAAACGGGCCAGCCGCCCACCTTGAATGTCATAAAATTTTCAAAAGGGTGGTAATTATACAATTTGTATATTTTTAGTTTGAATTTTTTTATATTACTAATTGTATTTCAAGCGTACCATCATAGCAAAAGCTAAGTGTGAGGATACCGCAAGGAAAAAGTTGGGATTTTGATGTGTGGTAAAGTTATGTCAGAAAACGAGGTTTCAGTTAAGCTACCCAAAGTGCTTTCATGTTCTTTTTTGCTGTGGTTAATCCAGGTACGTGTATATTTTGTTGTATTGGAACTTTGTGGGTGTAGTTCACTATAAACCCTCACGAGACCTCACTCGTCCACCCGGGCTACCGGGGGGTTTAAAGGACTTGTTGCATACGCTAAATACAACCGTGATTCCTACGAAAGTGAGTTAGGTCATTTAACATTTTAACTCATTTAACAAAATTTATTATGAAACTTAACTAATTCGACTCGGTAATAATTTTTAATAAAATGAAATAATACTTCATTTTTTGTAAAACTCTTAAAAGACCTATGTCTTACACATGGTGAGAAGCTTGCTTCTACACGTTTTGAGATTTTGCAGATTCAGTTTTAGTCTTTGGAGAAGACGAGTTTTCACGAGGGTTTGCGAGCCATTTTTCTAGTATTGCCTTATCATCCATATCAGGTGATTTCAGTTTCATAATCTATTTTGTTATTTTAGTTTTATGTGTTGAGAGTGTAATTGTAGATTTTTGTGTTAGAACTATCACATTAGAGCCCGATTTTTAAATTGTTAAACATTCAATTTCAACCTCGTCCCTCAAATGTTCGTTAATTGTTTTAAAATTTTAACATTGAGGACAATGTCAACCTCAAGTGTCGGGATGGGGGAAATTGAAAATTTTAGCCCGATAGTACCTCGAAGAGTATTCAGAAACCTAAGTTATTAACTATTAGTTATTGCTATTAATGCCAAGTTAGAGGTCTTTGGTCATGGTTGGTTTTTCAGCTTTTCGATAGTTTTCCCGACAAATGTTTTTAAAATGAGAAGTTGAAAATAGAATCGTTTAGGCGGGGATAACGAGTCAAGGGGACGGGTATACATGTTTCATATCGGCAGCCTTTATTTCCAGACATAGTGTGAGATTAGCCCCTATACTTAATACACATATTATATAGTAGATATAAAACATGTCTTGTCATCTATTGAGGGAAACCGGTATGTTTTACAGAATTAGAATTTGCTTGTCACATACTTTTCGAGATCTTAATACCACCACCTGTATGGAGATTAGGACTTTAGAAAACCCGTTCCGTACATATTTCCTCACTAAATAAATTCCTTACCCGACATTATCCCTTAGGAGCCCGTTTGGACCTTATCCTTTTTCGTTTGCTAAACTGAACATTACACACCATTGCAGCCTTGGCCTTTATTTTATTTTAACCCGTGTGATGAAATACAGTTCATTATCGAGTCGTATATATATCAAGTTGTATTTAGTCAGACGAGTTGTAAAGTTATAAAGTCTGAGTTGTAATTATCGATGTCTAAAAAAATCTGACAAATCAGCAAAAAGACAAAGAAATTATCAGTTTAGTATTTCAGTTGTTATTAGCAGTTGAGTATGTAAATAGCAATTGATTGTGTATTTAGTTCGTTTGTATTCGTGAGTCTGTATATTGGTTAGTTTAACTGGGTTTCATCCACCTGAGTCACTAAATAAGCTTAATCCGCACCCAAACCTAAGCCTCAGCAAAACCTTAGTACATAATATATCAAATACTTATTAGAAAAGTCATAAATAAAAATTAATATATGAAATAACTGAATTTAAATATTACATATAACAATTTTTTATTTTTATTATTTATTTCACCCGTGTAAAACACTAGATCTAACCTAGTTATTGAATATACATGCAATATTAAAAGGGAAAATCCCAAAAATGGCCCGTCTTCATAATGAGATTCCAAATTTGTCCTTCCAAATTCAAGTTTCCGGTTTTATCCCATAGTTATCTTGTCGCCGACGAAGTGTTAGGGAATACCGATGACATGTTACTAAACAAACCGGAGAATGATGTTCGGTTTATTTGTATATATATATATATATTAGTTAGTTAACTTAGTCGTTTTATTCGTTTAGATTAGGAACTTTGGTACTTCATACGTGTTTTGTATTTCAGGTCATTGATCGTTTAAGTTGCTAAATTGGAGACTTGTACGAGCATGGAATGATATCTTGGGAAGACCGGAGCATAAATTGAAGCCTTAGGAAGTGTTAGAAGGATTCGGGAAGAGTTTGGATGAGAAACCGAAAGCCGTTGCTAAAACCGAACAAGATGGGTTCACAAAAAGCGACTTGGAAGTAACCCGAGCATATCCTGGGCTAGAAAATGAGTTACGGGACTCATAATATATGAATTTTGGGTTTCTCGATGAGAGGAATCCAAATATGAAGTTATGTTGGACCATCGGGTAGCGCGATTGTCAAGGGAGGAGAACCATCGCGCTACACGATGGTTCCCACCGACGGGAAAGTTAGGGTTTGTGTTTAAAACATGTTTGACGACCCTAATCGATAACATTCACTATCCAGGAATTTCTAGAGCAGCAAGAGGAGAAAACCTTCATTCATATTAATCTCAAGGCCATAGATATGATCCATATATCGAAGCCTAAGAGATGTCGAGACGCGGCTAGATCCTTCGAGTCATACCCGGGATGTATAATTTGTAATCTTTCAATTATTTTCTTATGTACTAAAACGATTGTAATTATCTTGACGTTAATCTATGAGTATTGATGTCTAGTATTATTGTGCACAACGTCGGTTTAGGTTTATTTTTATCAGAACGATTAGTGTGTCAGTTGCTATGATAATTGCTCGTAGGATTGGTTTGACCTGTTAATTACAAGAAAGCATACGTTTGCCCTTAGTTGAGTCACACTGGCAGGGACCGTTTGATAACCGGTGCCGTGTGTTAGGGAGCGTGGATGCCTAAGGTTTAATCGGTTAGTTAGTCTATAGTTGACACAAGATAGTTTATCTTTTATGTGCATGAGTTTGCTGTTAGTTTGCTTACTTGAATTCCCCGGTGTGATTTGCTTGTTAATTGATTGAATACTTGATTAATTGTCCGTTTCTTATAAAACTAAATTGTTTGCTAGTGTGATCAGCACTTTGATGTAGTTCACTTCATAATGTTAGGAATCAGTTTCACTACACACTCACCATATACTCCTCGTGGTTCGACACCCTACTTACCCTAGCTTGCTTAGGTGATTAGGACACTGATTTAATAGTTTTTGACTAGATACCGACAATATTGCATCAGAGAACGACACATGGTTGGAACATAGGGTTGAAGATGCGTTTTCTGATGCTAACGTAGGGTTGAAGATGCATTTCTGGTGCTAACCATTGGGTTTAAAACGTAATGCATCGTCGACCCTAAGTTAGCATCAGAAACGCATCTTCAACCTTGCGTTAGCACAAGAAACGCATCTTCAACCTTGCGTAAGCAACAGAAATGCATCTTCAACCCTACGTTAGCATCAGAAATGCATCTTCAACCCTATGTTTTGTCAACAAGTCGCCGGCCATGAGATCCGGTAAGCCGTCGCCGACGATGTGAACACGGGTGTCAGGTATGGCAGCCCGGCGTTGACGTCGTGAGCAAGAACATGTATAAAAAATCGCCTGCGATGAAATGCCTCGATAACACTTCGTCGACGACCTATTCTGGCCACGTGTCGTTCTCCGGTTCGTTTAGTAACATGTCGTCGGTATTCCCTAACACGTCGTCGGCGACAAGATAACTATGGAACAAAACTGAAAACTTGAATTTGGAGGGACAAATTTGAAATCTCATTTTAAAGATGGACCATTTTGTGAATTTTTCAATATTAAAAACATATATATTTTATTTCTAACGAAAACTTAGAAAAGGATATAAAAATATCCATTTAATTTATTATTTTCATACCAAAGCCGTTACAAGTGACAATAAGTTCTTTTTATTTTATTCCCAAATTAAACAATCTCCATATCGTAAACTCAACTCAACCTCTGCTATAGCCGGCTCGTAGCACCACCCAATCACCATCCGCCACCTGTCATCAGTGACACTACTCCTGGACGTGTCACTCTTTAACTCGTCCACGCCATCATAGCCTCCACGTCAGTACCGTGATTACCAAAGACTCAGCCGCATATATATATAAACCCTACTAGTCAGTGTGCGTGTAATCAATCAATCAACAATGGCGATGAATCGGAGGCTAAACCCTACGGCTCTGGCTCTACTGCTACTGTTCTCGATCGCTTCTGCTAAAGTCTTCTTTGAGGAACGATTTGAAGGTAATAATTGATGTTTACAGATCGAATGTAGGTGCTAATTTGATTTGATTAGTTTACGATGCTTGGATCTGTTACGTTATGTGTGTTATTGTAGTTAATTGATGAGATCGAGTTGGTTTTGTGTTAATTTGTGTTTGAATTGAAGCGATTAGATTAAAATCTCTTCGATTGTAATTGTAGCTGATGGATGAGATCGGATCGATTTCGAAATTGTGTGGGAATTGAAGCGATTGAACGTCAATTTGATGTAATCGAATAGATATTTTGGTTTTTGTTCGAGTTAGGTGAAGAAGATTTGTCTTAATTGCGATCAAAAATGATTATTATGTTACGAGAGTCATTAAGTTAGGGTTTAATATATGATAGATTAGGGATGAGCATTTTTTACTGAATACTGGTAATGTAGCGTATCGAACTGGTACATACCGAACACGATCAGTACGGGGATACATTTATACATTTTTTTTGGTATTTTCAGTGGTACCTGTGGCGAAATCCGTGTTGAACTAAAAAAATTAGAGTTATTATTGTTAATGGATCTGTTTGTGTTTATATGATAGAAGAGCAATATTTACCAAATACCAAACCGATATACATTTTTTCAAGTTTTAGGTATGTACCATTTGGTTTCGGTATTTTCAGTGGTACCAGTACTGATTGGTATAGAACAGAAAAAATCGGTATGGTATCTGGTATATGGTTTTACTCATTTACGGTATCACAGTACCAGTACTCTACTGATCTCTATGATGCATCAGCAGATTGAAATTTGATAATTCATTAGCATGTAGGTTGTGTGAAATTTAAACTTTTGTTGTACTAATCTATCAATTTGATTTTATGTTCTTCAACTCAGATGGATGGGAGAACAGATGGGTTAAATCTGACTGGAAGAAAGATGAGAACATGGCAGGAGAATGGAATTACACGTCTGGTAAATGGAACGGTGATGCCAATGATAAAGGTAGTCATCCCTTTGATCCTGTTTTGACTTACATAAATTCTTATCATATTTTATTAATATCATGTCATCAAGTTTACGATCAGCTGATATAAACTATTGTTTCTTGTTGATCATAGGTATTCAGACAAGTGAAGACTACAGGTTTTATGCAATTTCAGCTGAGTACCCTGAATTCAGCAACAAGGATAAAACCCTAGTCTTCCAGTTTTCAGTCAAGCATGAGCAGAAGCTTGACTGTGGTGGTGGTTACATGAAATTGCTTAGCGGTGATGTTGACCAAAAGAAATTCGGTGGCGATACCCCATACAGGTTATTTACTTATACAACTTGATGTTTCATCTGTTTTCCTGTTATTAACTTATTATTGATGGCTGATTAATAATATGTTAACTGCAGCATCATGTTTGGACCTGATATCTGTGGGTATGCTACCAAGCAGGTTCATGCAATCCTCACTTACAACGGTGAAAACAAGTTGATCAAGAAAGATGTTCCATGTGAAACCGACCAGCTTTCACATGTTTACACATTTATCCTCCGACCCGATGCTACTTACAGTATCTTGATTGATAATGTTGAGAAGCAGACAGGAAGCTTGTACGATGATTGGGATCTTCTGCCAGCTAAGCAGATAAAGGATCCAGAGGCCAAAAAGGTAGTTAAACAGTTAACAGTTTTGTTTAATGTTAGGGGTCTGTTGTAAATTGTGATGCTTATAAAATTTTTAATTGATTATGGCAGCCTGAGGATTGGGATGAGAAAGAGTTTATTCCTGACCCTGAAGACAAGAAACCTGAGGTAGTATAGTTAAGAGCATTCATAGGTTCTGGTTTAGTCTTCTCGGTTCAAGTGGAATATTTAACTGGATGTTTTTTTTATGATTTCAGGGTTATGATGACATTCCAAAGGAGATCCCAGACCCAGATGCCAAAAAGGTATGCAATCTACATGTTCAGTTCTTCGTTAGTTTATGTTTATTTTCGTTCGTTTATATACTTATTTAATGTTTTTTATGCCCAACAAATTAATGTTCACGCTTACTTGGTGTTCTCTCAATTATGTTCGTTCATCTTTGTTCAGTTATTTTTGATTGTTTATTTTCATTCGTGTTTGTTTACGCTTGTGAACCGTTTGTTTATACAATTAACGAATGAACATAAACATAAACGAATGTTAGCATGTTCATTTTTCCTAACGAACGAACAAGAAAACCCTTTTCGTTAAGTTGTTCGTCTTCGACCGTTTATCAGGCCTATTTGTTTTTAAAAAAGCGCCTTTTAAAACCAAATTTTACTTGTGGATTTTTTTAGTCTTAGTTTCTAAATAAATCTTGATTAAAATGGGCTTAAATTTTCAGCCAGAAGATTGGGATGATGAGGAAGATGGTGAATGGACTGTCCCAACTATTCCAAACCCTGAATACAAGGGCCCATGGAAGGCAAAGGTGTGCAATTTTTTTAACTTTTACAGATTTTTATACTAATCAAGAGCATATATTTAAAGGAGTTAGTTGTCCACCTGACAGAAAATCAAGAACCCGAACTACAGTGGAAAGTGGAAGGCACCTTTGATCGACAACCCAGGTTCCTTTCATTATCTCAACATTTGATCATCTTGTAGTTTATATTAATATTAACAACATATTTTATTTGCTGTAAATGTAGATTTTAAGGATGACCCAGATCTGTATGTCTTCCCCAAGTTGAAGTATGTTGGTATCGAGTTGTGGCAGGTAATTAATTAATTCTTAATCTATTTCTTTCTTGTTGTATTAAGTGTGTGAAATTTGTTCTCTCTGAGATTCAAATCTTCTTTTTATAGGTGAAATCTGGCACATTATTTGACAATGTCTTGATATGCGATGATCCCGAATACGCCAAACAAGTGGCAGAAGAAACATGGGGCAAACAAAAAGACGTATGTCTCATCAATAATTGATAAATTTTTGTTCATTTATTTGTACCGTTTTGTTGCTCTGATCATGAGTTTGGTTCTTTCAGGCTGAGAAGGCTGCATTTGAAGAGATAGAAAAGCAAAAGGAAGCGGAGGTATGGTTATTTCATGGTTTTTTGTTCAACTTCGCATTATTTTTTGGCCTGTTTACTTAATAATGGGCCGATTAACAAGTATATGATAGTGTAATTTATCATGCATAAAACCTCAAAAAACATTATATTAGAACCCTAGATCATATTCAAATGATAAAACCTCAAAAAACTTTAATAGAAGTGTTTGGTATCAACCCAAACTATACAATAAATTACCTATTAAATTCTTACATAAGTGAAATTTTTAATGCATAAAACCTCTGAAACTTAGATTATTATTTTTAATGATTAACAGATAATTTTTATAGTAAGTGTTTCAGATTAACCTAATTCATACTTTCCATGCAAATAAGTTACCTAAAGTCTTTCAAAAGTGTAATTTTAATGCATAAAGCTTTTGTTATATTATAAAGTAAGCTTAGATTATTATTTAATTGTTAATAAGATGTAATTTTAGTATATCCTTTCTCTTCTTTTTTTTTTTTAACTTTCTACTTTTTACCCTTTCAGGAATCCAAGGAAGACCCAATTGATTCTGATGTAAGTATCTTTTCCTCTCTATATGCATACAAACACACACACATAAATTTAGATTACCATTTTAATATTAAAAATCTGTTAAATCTAAATATGTGGTTTATAACGTGTTTTAGGCCGAGGATAATGATGATGCTGACGCAGAAGATGAAGATGAGGAAAGTGACGTCAAGGTATTTGAAATCTGAGATAATTTATACAATGGTGGGTGTAAACGGGTAAGACCTGTGAGACCCGAACCGGTTGAACCCGGTTATTTACCCGACCCGGTCCCATTTAATGGTACCTAGGAACCGATCCTATTGTAAACAACCGGGTCCGATCATGGTTGGGTCTCGTGTGTCTTTACTCGGTTTATGCTCACCCCAAATATCCCAAATTTCTGGTGAATTTTATTTAAATATGTATTTAACTTTTATTCTGGAATTTATTTATGCAGGATGAGCTATAGAGAAGAGGGTTGGAGTCTTGAGTTAGAATTTTATGGATTTTTTTACTTTTATCATGACTTCTAATTTGAAACCCTTTTTAATAGATAGATATTGGGAAATGTAACCTTGTTTTAATTGCTTTCGTTGAAGATTATTAGAAACGAAGAGGGGAATTTGTGTTATCTTGGTGCTTACTATGTGGGTGGTTTTATTATAGGGTAAAATCGGAACTACGCCTCATGTTTTGGTTTTGGTTTTGATTACGCTTAGTTTGGTTCGTAGAATCATAGGTTAAAAGACAATAAATTAAAAGTTATTTCGGTTAATACGTTTAACCGAGGACAGGTTAAGAAAACAAACATTTTTAAAATAAAAGTCGACAAAATGGAAACAGACATGTTTGTTAATTATAAAAGTCGGCAATTAAAAAAAAATTGGCGAGTTAAAACTGACTTTTAAACTACAGTAAGCAAACATTTTAGTGTCCTCATACATTCACATACGACTCTCTATCTAAATCGGGTACTATACCCGATATGGCAGGCCATATCTTACCTTTGAAGCAATGCACTTAGGCTGAGGGGTGTGGGGGGCGCGAGAGGGGGCGCGAGTGGGGGCTCCAGCCAATAATATTGTGACGTGTGGCAGAGAGAGAAACTTGATAAGATGGGTGTTGGTTGTGGTGCTCGCGCCCCGGGCCCTGGTGTGGAGGGACGCGAGAGGGGGCGCGAGCGGTTTTTTTTTTATTTTTTTATAAATGTATTAAAAAAATGTATTATTAAAAAAACTCATAAATTATTTAAAAAAACACACATTAATTAAAAAAACACATTAATATCTAAAAAAAAATTAAAGTACTAAAAAAAACATTATTCTTATTCTTCGGCTTGGTCTTCTTCGATCAACCTCTTCCGGATACGTTCATTTTGTTTTTCCATCAGCATTTGGTCGACCGGATTTAGGTTACTGAAGTCTCTTGTAAGGAAGTCCAAATCTCTCATTCTTTTTTTTCCTTTTTGTCATTAGAGACCACCTCCATGGTTTTGTTGAATTTATTGAGGGATTCAACAAGATCGGTGATGTTTACGGCTTCCCCCTCAGCCGGTTTTTTCCCCCTGGCGTCCCTTCCCAATGGCCGCCTCCTCGGCGGTGAAGACGTTTCCTCCCCCGCAACGTTTAGGTCGAATCCAACCCGGCAATCCGACCCGGCGGAAGTGCTATACGCTCCAGACGAACTAGTTTTAGTCCGTTTCGGCCCTACTTCCGCATCAAGGTCCGGCGCCACCAGCTCAACCCACTTAGAACACCTTCTCAACCTCTCCCACACCTTTACATCGTCCCACGTCTTCACCGTCCCATACCTCCGCAGGCACTCCTGCTTCCACTCTTCGACAGTGAAATTATAAACCGCCAAATCGTCACTGCCACTTGGTCTCATACGACCGGCGTTCCTGTTGAACAGATTAGTAAACAAGCCGACAAATTTTCTGATTTCGGTCCACCGACCCGAAATCATATCGGCGTTCCGCTCTGTACTCCCAACGAGCGAATAGAACGTCTCCCTAACCTTTGTCCAAAAGACCTTGCTCTTTTGGTAGTCCGCTGCAAAATGCATAAATAAATTTGTAAGTCATTTAACTTTTTTATTTAACTTTTTTATTAAAAATCATTTTTAAAAACGTTAAAACAATTACCGCAACGCCGATCCTCAGAAATGACTATCCAAGCCCGACACAGGGCTTCCTTCTCATCCGATGACCACGGAGTGGTTTTCCGTTTCGTCCTTCCAGTCGAAGCCGAACCCGACCCGTCCGTTGCAACTTGTTTTTTCCGGTGGACGCGTCTTCTTTGTCCCGCAGCTTCACCTTCTGGTTCTTGTGTCTCCGGAACAACAAAGTTAGGAGACGGTTGTATGTTGGATGGTTGAAAGCCGGATGATTGTTGCGACCCCGAATAAAACATCGGTTGGTCCGGGTGCCGACCATAAATCGTCGTAACTGTAATCTGAATCTAGGTTTGGGTACCAATTTCCAGCCATGTTTTTAAAAAAAGGTTTGGAAGATGGGGTGATTTTGGGTTTTGGGTGTGGTATGTGATATTGGTATGTGATATTGGTTTTGGGTGGTATGTGATATTGGTTTTATAGAGAAAAAAAAATTTTTTTTTTTAATAAACAAAGAGCCCAACGGCTCTATTTACGCATTCCCAGGCTCCCTCACGCGCATTCCCAACCGCGAGACCCCTTGCGCCCGCCTGGATTTCCGCGCTCGCGCCCCTCTCGCGCCCCTCTCGCGCCTCGGTGGTGTGGTGCTCGCGCCCCGGGGCGCGAACGGATGGGCTCACGCGCCCCCTCTCGCGCTCCACACCCCTCAGCCTTATAGAAATCATGATTGGACAGAACCAAAAACAAGCTGGTAACGACAAATTGAAGTTGCATGTTGCTTTCAAGATTATTACATGTCAAAACAAAAGTTATTTATATAAGCATTGGTAGGTAATCAAAGTATAATCTATAATATATATAAACGAATACCCTAAAATCCTACGTGTCATTGATTTAACCCAAATTCATGAGTATGGGTCTTACCAAAACCAGATAGCTCTTAAATGGGTTATAACATCTCATTAAATTAAAAATTAATTTTACAAATTATTTGATATGAAAATCTTATAAAATAGGGATACACTAAAATTTAAAATCTAATTTAAAAAGAAGGGTTAGGTTATAATAGAAAGTATACTTTTTGTAGGAAGGATAAGAAGTAATCTTGTCCATTGATTTTGAATATAGAGGGTTGAGATTAGTTTAGGGGGAAATCAAGTGTGAACACAAGGTAAAGGGCATAAAAGGAATAACACATTTGTTGACTTTCTCTCTTCAAATGCAAGGCACATGTCAAATTCCCCCATCATTTTAAAACATCCATAACTTTTTTTACGACGTTTTTTTTAAAAATAAATTCACCATAATAACGAGTGTTTTTTGATCTTTTATATGAGTACCATATTGTAATATAAAAATTGAAAAAAATTAGTGGGTTTTTACAAATTGTGTTTTAACGAATTGTGTTTTACAAAATTGTGTTATACAATAGTATTTTTCATTGTGTTTTTTTTTTTCATTGTGTTTTTCCATTATGTTATTTACACTGTGTTATACAATTGTGTTTTTATTGTGTTTTTATCATTGTGTTTTTTTTTCATAGTGTATTTTTCCATTGTGTTTTTTCATAGTGTTTTTCATTGTGTTTTTTCGGACTTTTCCGACGAGGTGGTGGCGGTGGGTGACGGTTGCGGTGGCGGTGGGCGGTGGAGTGGTGGTGGTTGTAAGAGAAGAGTGAAGATGTAATTGGGTTTTATGTAAGTGGGTTTTTGAAATTAATTTTAGTGGGTTTTGAGATTAAAGTAAGTGGGTTTTGATATTAAAGTATTAGACTAAAATACCCTTCTTTCTAGCCTTCTTAGGAAAATCAAACTTCTTATCTGAACCTAACCCTTAAAAAGAAAAATATATTACTTATAATTAATAAACAATTTTATAATAAAAAACATAAGCGGGTCATGGGTCACCAAATTCAGATAGCTTTTAAATGGGTTATAACATATCATTTTTTTTATGAAACCCTTTCATCATCAAACTCTAAGTATATTATTAACTTTCTTACAATAAAGAAATTTAAAATCCAAAAGGTAAATATTAAAAAACGAAAAATGTAAAACAGCCATTCTCTCAAGCCATCAGATTGTTTTATTTGTAAATGAAGGCTTCTCACGCATTTGACTCGAATTGACGGGTAAAGGTCTCACCAAACCCATATAGCTCTTAAATGGGTTATAACATCTCATTATATTAAAAATTAATCTAATCAAATATTTGATATGAAAATCCTATAAAATAGGCTTATACTAAAAATCAATATCCTATTTTATTTAAAAAAACAGATATTATTTATAATTAAGAAACAATTTTATAATAAAGAAAATAAACGGGTAATGGGTATCATCAAACCCAGATAGCTTTTAAACCGGATTATAACATATCATTTATTTGTGAAACCATTTCATCATCAAAACTCAAGTATATTAATTATTAACTTTCTTACAATAAATAAAATTAAAATCCAAATATACATATATAAATATTAAAAACGAATAATGTAAAACAACCCCCGAATTACGGAAGATAAAATCTAGTAATACAATATAGAGCTATGCAATTTTAAGCGATGATAAGTTTATTATGTATTTTTTTAAAATCACGGTTGATTTAATTACTTTTTTAGTTTTCATTATATAAAATCTGATAAAAATCTTTGGCAAACCTATTTGTTATGAACTTATTTCCATCAACAACTTCAAAAAACTAGGCAAATATTCTTGTGCTAGTTAGAAAGTATGATCCATGATTCATTACACTGGCGTGACGGATCTAGAAGAAATATTCAAGGGTATCCGATGCTTAAAGCGGAGAAGAAAAAAATTGCAATAATTTGTATTTCGCCCATAAAATCCACAGTGGCGGAGCCACATACATACCACCGGGTTTGCCCGAACCCGGTAAATTTTCAGTTTTATATATAATCTATAGGTGCGAATTAACGAGCGAACCCATACTATTTCGGCAAGTGAACCCAGTATCGTGTTAAAAAAATATTTGAACCCAACAAAAAAAGCCCAAAGTTATCAATAAAATGGGTTAATAAGCCCAACCTAATTAACATTAACATAAATACATAAATAAAAATCAAATTAAAAAAAAACAAAAACAAGGACAATTCAATTTCTTATCTCTCGAGTATCTACTAGGCCGGGGTCCAGACTATCATCAATTCACCTCCTTCGCTCGCCAGTTGACCTCCTTCAAACTTCAGTGTCCTTCGCCTTCAAATCTTCAATATTTACTAGGTATGTAAGTATGTTAACTCTTGAATAGATGAATGTTTAAAGAAACAAAGATATTCATATTGTATAGGGCCATAAATCGAGTATTCGAGAGTATCGTTGAATCCATATAAATATTCGTATTATATAGGGCCATATTTTTTTATATGCTAGTTGTTCAATTTTATTAAAAGATCTTTTAAACGGGTCAACAATGGTCGGCCGACTCTTTCTTTGATTGCTTCAAGCCTTTATGAGTTCAATCGATCATTCAATCTGGACCTCACGACGGCTCTTTCTTTGATTTTGATTTTTAAATAACCAAATCAAGTACGAGTAAAAAAAATATTATTTTCTATTTTTTGTTTATCTAATCTTGCAAAAAAAAATGATTGAAACAAAGAAACATCTTGGATATTCGTTGATCCATCGATTGTTGAAACTAGCATTAGTTATACTAGTTGCATGACAAGTGTTGAGAGATGTTTTTCTTTAGTGAAGCACAAGACAGATTTGCGTAATTAGATGATGACGGTTATATAAATGATGCTTGTACTTGTTACTTGAAAAAAGATTTCCTTTTTAAAGTCGCGATTGAAGATGTTATGAATCATTTTTCAAAACATGAAAACGTGTAAGGGACAATTGTAATATGTAATATATTTTTCGATTTAATATGATTTTGAATTTTATTAAATGTTGACGATGTAATTTTGTTATGATAGTGATATTGCCTTTTATTTGTTTGACCGACCGACCCTACCCATTCGGGCCCGAAAACTTTGACACAAGAAAAAAATCGAGCACCGAAAAATCATTAACCCATAGAAAAAAATTCCTAGCTCCGCCACTGGGTATCCCAGGATACCCTGCTTGTATGTAGGCCTGTAAACGAACCGAACGTTCGGTGAACTATTCGTGAACCGTTCGACGGAAAGTTCGTTTATGTTCGTTTATTTAATAAACGAACGAACATGAACAAAAATTTGTGTTCATTTAATTAAACGAACGAACATGAACACATGTTCCGTTCGTTCATTTTTGTTCATGAGTGTTTGTTTATGTCTGTTTATTTATGTTCATTTATATGTTAATAGAAAATAATTAAATATTATCTGGATAGGCCATCTGTTTAAAGGTTTAATATTTGTTAATTTGTGTTCATTTAAGTGTTTCATTTAAGTCCTTTTGTATTTGTTTTCTTTTGCATTTGTTCATACATGTTCGTTAATCTTTGTTCAGTCATGTTCGTTTAGATTTTAAACAAACGAACACAAATGTCCATTTTTAAGTAAACGAACATGAACATAAATATTTGTTCGATTAAGTGTCCGTGTTCTTTTAAAGTTAAATGAACGAATACGAGCATGCCCTTGTTCGTGTTCATTTGATTCGTTTGCAGGTTTTCATTATTCATATTGATAAATACATCGGTCTCAATCTATAGGCTTTGCCGATTTTATTTGTGTTCATTTGTGTTCGTGAACCATTCGTGAACACATTAATTTCCTTAATGAACAAACACGAACATAAAATCTCGTTTGGTAAGTGTTCGTAAACACATTATTTTCTTAACAAACGAACATGAACAAACCCTTGCTTGTGTCCGTTCTGTTCATTTACAGCCCTACTTGTATGTTATATCTGTCACCTCCACTACCAATTCTCCTAATACTATACATTTTGTAGTTCTTTTGAATAGATACACACTACTAGTTTTTTTTTTTAATTACTTTGGTTAATTAATTAAATCTAGGGAAACGTTACAAAGAGGACACCATGGTGGCATCGGAACCAGACGACGTCATTTAGTGATATCGTCCGGTGGTTTTTGTTTGTTGAAGTGTCTGGATTTTCAAACTTGCGTTGATGAGAGAAGAGGTGGTGCTGGCATGCATAAATAATTTAAAAAATATATATAACTTTAAAAAAAACCTTAAAATGGCTAGTAAAAAATAATAACTAATTATATATTTCTTTAAACTATGCTTAAAGAGCATTGTACATTTTGTATTAAAAACTTGTATTTTGGAAAAATATATAATTTTAAAGGTTAGGAAGGGAAAATATGTAAAAATCCCTAAAAAAAGCCCTTCAATGGCTACATGTAAAAAGAGATGAAAAATTAAACCTTTAATAATGGGGTAAAGTTAAAATGCAAAGGAAGACAAAAATGAGAAGTGTGAAAAGTATTTGTGGCCACAGAAAAAAACCCCTAAAAAATTCATAACTCAATATATAAATAAGAAACGAAAAAAATTAAAAAACCAAAATATTTCCTCCATCATTCCCATTCCCAAAAAAAGCACACGAAAAGACACAATGCCGAAAATGAACAAATAACACAATGATAAATAGACATAATAGATCGCAAGAACAAAATATGACACAATGTTGAGAATATAACACAATATCAACAAAAAAGACACAATGTCAATAAAACAAGACACAATTAATGACAAAAATAAACACAAAACACAATGATAAACAAAAAGACACAATGGTCTTTCACTCAACATTGTGTCCTTCTCGAGATTTATTTATTATTTTTAGAATGAGGAAGACGATGGAAACATTTTTGTGTTTTTACATTTTTCGTTTTTGTATTAAAATTTGAGTTATGGTTTTTATGTTAATTTTTAATTATTTTTTAGAGGTTTTTTTTTTGCTACAAATTCTTCTTATTGTTATCCCCCATTTGCAGAATAACTTGTTGATACACATTTTGTACGTCTCAGTCTTTATCAGGGCATTAATGTATTTAGTATAAAGTATAGGGGTCTTAATGTAAATATGGCTAAATGAGCCATTCGCTCTAATGTAATGTTACATTCGTTATCCTGTAACGAATGTAACACATTCGTCTAATTGTAAGCTCATTCGTTAACCCAGATTAACGAATGAGATAACGAATGAGGGCTATTCGTTATAGGTTAAAGTATTAACGAATGAGGAGTTCATTCGTATGATTAATGTAATGAATGACACATTCGTTAACTGTTAAGTTAACAAATGTGGTCATCCCCTATATATATGCTGTAACTTATTAAAGAAGTATAAGTTTTCAGTTCAGTGATCATTCTCTCTTGTTACTTTGTCAAATTGTCCTCTCCATAACGTATTCCAGCTTAATCGTATATCAATCAACATGTGTATCGTCGTTATCAAGATCTAGATCCGTATCAAGGTTCTTTCAAGTGGTATCAAAGCCATTGGATCTGATCTACGATACATAATCGTATTCAATTGATCAATTTTGAACATGAATTGATTAATTTTGTGAGTTAATTGAAGTTCAATATCAGAGATAGGTGAAGTGTTAAATTAAACCTGATTAAAGAAGGCTTGTGACTTCGGACATTGCTAGATAGGTTCGGATTTGGTTTTGGATTGTTTTGATATAAGTTTTAAGTAGTTTCAGTAAGATTCGGACGAGTTGGAAGTTGAAATTGGAAGTTTGAATCGTTGAAGACTTATTCGTTAAGATGAAGTCTTATTCGTTAGGATGAAGCCTGATTCGTTACACTGTTTACACTCATTCGCTAAGACCTAACCACTCATTCGCTTTAATTTCAATCTCATTCGTTCAATCTTATTCGTGAAGATCAATCCACATTCGTTCAATCTTATTCGTTAAGCCACATACGTTAACTGCCATTCGTTAGCAAAATTTTTAACGAATATCCCATTCGTTAAAGTAATCAATTTTTAACGAATCTCCCATTCGTTAAAGTAATCAATTTTTAACGAATATTTCATTCGTTAAAGTATTAACGAATATCCTATTCGTTACTGGTTCATTCGTGCGAACAGTAAACGAATAAACTTTGAAAGTTTGTCATTTTAAATCCCTGAAGTTTATCATGGCTGCTCAGAATTCATCTTATTATGCGTTAGCATCACAGAATGTCTTATTACAACAGATGCTAACGATGGATAACGAGATTGGCAGTCATAATAAGTGTCCTAAGCTGTTGAAACTATCAGACTTTGCCCGTTGGGAACCAAGATTCCGTGCACATCTGGGATCCGTACATCCTAGCAGTGTTCGTTTTCTTGATGATGTTTATGCTGCACCACTGATCGGTAATGACAATACAAGTTGGACTCCGAAACCTTTTAAGGATTATGAGACACATGAGTTAAAGGACTTTGAAAGTGAAACGAAAGCATATTCTACACTCACTATGGCTTTATCGGAACATATTTTTCATCAATATAGTACGATCAAAGTCTGTGCTTCACAGTTTACTACCTTGAAAACGAGAAGTTTGGGAAATACTCTCGAAAGCAAGAAGACTTTGGTGAAATTTCAATTCAGAAATTTTATCCTGATGAAAAATGAAACTGTAGAAGAAATGATCAACCGTTTCAGACATTTGATTGTTGAAATGTCATATGTTGATCTTGAGCCAACTGAACAAGATAAGATTGATACTTTAAAGAATGCTTTACCTACAGATTATTCAACTTTCTTGTTCATGCTTAAAGAGAACGGTTTCTTTCAGAAACCTGAACTGACTACTGTACAATTCATTAACAAGATCGAAGAAAGGGAATTTGATCTTAAATGTCAATCTACCTTGAAAGAAAATCAAAATCAGCAGTCATCAACTCAGATGCCGTTACTTTATGGTGGTGCATTACCGACAAACAATGCGACAAGCTCAGTGCCTATTAATGCATTCTTTGCTCAATCTCAAGAGGGTCCTAACGTAAACAATTCTCCTAATGTATGTTTCATGGTGAGTGGTGCAACTGGAAACTCAAATGCTCATACTTCAAGCCTACCCAAGGTTAATTTACAAGAAGCTGAACAACAGTTTGCTTTTGTATGTGCATTCATGACTTCATATGAACAACTGGTGGGAAGTAAGATTGATACGAGTGATCTCACAGATGAGGACTATGATCAAATCAACCCAGATGATCTTGAGCTTATGGATTTGAAGTGGAACATGGCCATGATTGTTCGAAAGGTTAAAAGATTCATGCAACGAACGGGAAAATATCTTCCCACGTTGAAAAAAAGGGTTGGATTTGATAAGTTAAAAGTCAAATGTTATAATTGCAGTGAATTTGGCCATTTTGCCAAAGAGTGTGACAAGCCGAAGAAAGATTTTTCTGGCTCACGCAATTCTGACCGTTCTTCTACAAAGTCTTCATCTGGAGGAGATAAAAGTAACACTACTGGCTCTGGTGATCAAGAAAAATCTCCAGTTACTCAAGTTTTATTGGTAAATGATGGAGTTGATTGGTCTCAGCGTTTATTGGGAAACTAGGCAAACGTTGCTATCGTTGAGCCTGTGGAGAATTTTGAGGATGCAAGTAGCGATAATGTATTAGAAGGTAGTGATTCTTCTGACTCGGAAACTGACAGTGATCAACCTCTGTCATCTTCACAAGAATCATCTCTTGAAGAAACTGCATCTTATGCCTGCATGGCTAAGATTGATGAGGTATGTCTTACACCTCAAAGTAATGTAAATGGATCTGCATCAATAATGGTGGATTATTTAGAGTGTGCTGTGTTAAAAGTCAAACTTGAAACAGCATTAACTCAAAACAATACATTTACTAATGATTACTTTACGATCAAGGAATGCTATAAGCAGAAAAAAAATTGCTTGAACAAGCTAATCTGAAAATCCAGAAATTATTAGATAATAATCATGATCTTAAAGCAAAGGTTCATTGTAAAATTATTGAATGGACCAACATTTAAAGGAGATTCTTCATCTTCGAACTTGCATTTCTAAACTCGAACAAGAAAAAATGGAATTAAATCATAAACTCAGTAAATTCAGAGATTCTTCTTTTCTGTTGAATGAGATAATTGAGGTTAATCATTCACACAAAAAGAACGGAAAAGCAGGTTTGGGATACGTCAAAATTCCTCCTCCATTTAATCAGGATTACAGTAGCATTCCTAAGGCAGAAAATTCTTTAAATATGCCTACTGTTAAACCTGAAAATGTTGAGTCATGTGAACCGACTTGTGAACCAGTTATTATTGAAAGCAAAAAGGTGTTTACCAAAAATGAAATGGACGGTTCAATTGAGGAGTTGACTGAAACAGATGTGATTGTTAAAAATAAGGACATTCCAATTGATAATCACATTCTGTGTGAACCAGAATATTTTGAAAAAGTTGTTTATGATGCAAAATCTTCAAATGTTTCTTTAAACAATTCAAGTGTTCCTAACGAGCTTCCTAAAGTAATTTCAAAGGAACATGTTAATGTAAATTCCACAGACAAGCTTTCAGTATCTGATGAGGAATTAATGCAATTTATTAATCCTCCACTGAAAACTTCTACTGGAAAAGTATTTAAATTAAAAGGTCTCTCAAAAGTGTTCTCAGACAAAGAAGTTCCATTGAATCTTCTTAAACCAGAATTGATTGAAAGTGTATTTCAAGATGAAACTACTCAAATGACTGAACTTGAGAGGAAGTTTCTTCAATCAAAAACTAGTAATGTTCAAAAACAAAAAACAAATGTTTTTAAACCTATAAAATTAATCAAATCGTCAGGTTTGGAAAAAGTCATCGAATTTGACAAATCTTGAATTTTACAAAACGAAGAAGGGTTTAAAACATGAGTCATCAAAGAAGGTCACTTTTGAGATACCTAAATCTGATAATCTGAAAACTTTGTTATCACAACCGACCGGTACATCATCACAAAGAAGTTTTGACTCTCGACTATGTTTCAAGTGTGGTGAACCGGGTCACGTTTCAAGACGATGCAAAGCAAAGATCGATAATATCAAAAATTATTCAACTTGCAAAACGAATGATTTTTCTAACATAAAAGAAAATCAAGTTGATGATTCTTTGATAATGTATTCAAACATCAATCCGAGGAAAGTTATTCGGGTTGATGCACTTAATGTATTGAACACATGTGTTGACCGTGCTCAACCCATTTGTTCAAACACAGATTCGGGAAGTATCCGTGATGGTTATCTTAAGAAGAAATCTAAGAAAACTGCCACTTATTCTCAAGTACCGAATACGTGTGTTAATTTATTAAGTTCTCCAAAGGTTTCAAAGGGAGAGCCCAAGACTGAGGCTTGGGCTGCCTTTTTGAATTAATCGTTTTACTAGATTATGCAGGGTACATCTAGGTCCGTATCAACTCAAAAATGGATATTGGATAGCGGATGTTCTCGGCATATAACCGGTAACATAGACCTTCTGCACAACATTAAAGATATTCAAGGGGGTTATGTGGCGTTTGCTGGTAATCAAGGAGGGATGATTACAAAAGAAGGAGAAGTTTCAAACGGTAGAATTATGTTTGAAAAGGTTAATTATTGTGAAAAGGTGGATCACAATCTGTTAAGTGTTTCACAGATTTGCGATAAGAAGTTTACCACCATTTTTACCGACAAGGAATGTGTTATTCTTCAACAAGGATTCACAATCCCAGAAGACATGGTTGTCATGCAATCACCTAGATGAAATGATATTTATGTACTTGGCATGAGTTACGATATCAAAATTTCGCCCTCAACTACTTGCTTCGTGTCTAAAGCAACGGAAAAAGATTCTATTCTTTGGCATAGACGCATGGGACATATTCACTTAAGAAAAATGAACTTTTTGATGACAAATGATTTAGTGAATGGTGTATCCCTCTAGAACTTCAAATTTAATGATCATTGCATTGCATGCAAGAAGGGGAAACAAAAGAAGAAATCACATCCATCCAAATCACTAAACGATATCGTTACTCCTCTGGAACGACTTCATATAGATCTCTTTGGTCCAGTAAACCGTGCTAGCATTGCTGGAGATTTTTATTGTTTGGTTGTGACGGATGATTTCTCTCGTTATTTGTGGGTGTTATTTATGGGATCGAAAGATCAAACTCCTGTGCTGATTCAAAACCTTATTACAAAGATCGAATCACTTGACAACCTGAAAGTGAGACGAATTCGTAGTGACAATGGAACTGAGTTCAGGAATAATGTATTGGATTTCTTCTATATACAGAAAGGAATTCATCGGGAATTCAGTGCACCTTATGTTCCTCAATAGAATGGTGTGTCTGAGCGAAAGAATCATACGTTGATTGAAGCTGCACATACAATGCTGGCTGATTCAAAGCTACCTGTTCAATTCTGGAACGAAGCTGTGAATACTGCTTGCTACACATTGAATCGCGTACTAACGGTAAAGAAGCTCAAGAAGACTGGTTACGAGCTTCTACATAATTGTAAACCAAACTTAAAGTATTTGGAACCATTTGGGTGTCCATGTACTGTGTTGAAGAAAGATGTTGGAAAGTTCTATCAGAAAGCTTTTGAAGGTTATTTCTTGGGTTATAATTCTCCGAAGAAACGGATTTTCAATCTTTCTTCTGGTTGCGTAGAGGAAAGGTATCACGTTGATTATCAAAGTTATACTACTCCACCAACTGGTAGGGGACCCGATTGGATGTTCGATTACGATCGATTATTTAATTCATTTACATCAATAGTTACTGATATACCTGAAGATCTCGTTAGATCGTATTTGGAGGATCAATGTCTTCCAAATTCAAGGTTTTCCTCGGTTGATGCAAGTGACTCTCCTAATGTATCTGAAATGTCAAACGATGCTTCTGAATTTTCCGATGATGCTGATTTTGTTGATTCATCGTCTGTAATGGTAGATGACGCTCAAGAACCTACCGAGCCTATTCTAATCAGTGATGATTCATCATCTGTCTCTTTAGATACTGCGGAGGAGAATATTACTAATTTGGGTAATAATGTATCTGTTCCTGCGAATCCTATTTTACGGATTCATTCGCAACATCCACAGGATCAGATAATTGGTGATGTGAATGACGGGGTTCGCACAAGGCACCAATTGGCTAACATATGTGACGATCAATCTGATCATAATGTATCTCCTACTGAGGATTCGATTGTTTGTGCTTATGCGGATTTGCACTCTTTGGGTATCCTTAGTATCGCACAATACACCTGCTTTTTATCACAGATAGCACCAACAAGTGTCGCAATGGCACTCAAGGAACCATCATGGGTTGAAGCTATGCAGGAGGAGCTGCAACAGTTTGTTAGACTGGGTGCACGGGACTTAATCGACAAACCCGATCGCGTTAAAAAGGCGATTCCTACAAAATGGGTTTTTAAGTGCAAGAAGGACGATCGTGGGGTTATCGTGCGAAATAAGGCGCGTTTGGTCGTTCTTGGTTACAATCAACAGGAAGGCATAGATTATACAGAAGTGTATGCTCCGGTGGCACGACTGGAGGCTATACGAATATTTCTTGCCTATGCAGCCTACAAAAACTTCAAAATTTATCAAATGGATGTAAAATCGGCATTCTTGAACGGAGCAATTCATGAAGAAGTGTACGTGAAACAGCCTCCTGGCTTCGAGGATCCAGACTTTCCTGAGTGTGTTTATCGTTTAAACAAAGCTCTGTATGGTTTGCATCAGGCCCCGAGAGCCTGGTAAAGCATGTTGGCTGACCATCTGATTGAAAGTGGATTCAAGAGGGGAACTGTGGATTGTACGTTATTTTACAAGAATATGGGTGATGATCTGCTCCTCATCCAAATTTACGTGGACGATATTATTTTTGGTTCGACAAACGATTGTTTATGCAAAGACTTCGAGAAAACAATGCAGACAAAATTCGAGATGAGTTCGATGGGAGAAATGAGTTTCTTTCTAGGTTTGCAAGTTCACCAGTCTGACGCCGGGATCTTTATCCATCAGACAAAATATGTGAACGATGTCTTGAGACGATTCAAGATATCCGATGGCAAAATTCCCTCTACTCCTCTTCTCGTGGGTCACAATTTATCACCGGATGAATTGGAGGATACTGTAGATCTGACCCTATATCGAGCTATGATTGGATCACTCATGTGTTTGACTGCTTCTCGACCGGACATTATGTTTGCTGTCTGTTTGTGTGCTAGGTATCAATCGAGTCCCCGAGTGACTCACCTGGCAGCAGTAAGGCGTATCTTACATTATCTGCGGGGAACTCCAGACATCGGGTTATGGTACCCCAAAGACGACAACTTTGATCTCACTGCCTTTACTGACTCGGACTATGGAGGTTGCAAGATCAATTTTAAATCGACAACGGCGGGATGTCAATTCTTAGGAAACCGGCTTGTTTCCTGGCAGTGTAAGAAGCAGACAACGGTCTCAACTTCAACAGCCAAAGCGGAGTATGTGGCGGCCTCGAGTTGCTGTTCACAGGTTCTCTGGATCCAGCAACATTTGCGGGATTACGGTTTGAAGTTTCTTACTACTCCTATTGTTATTGATAATTCTGCTGCAATTTCTATCACCAAGAATCCGGTTCAACATTCGAAAACAAAACATATTGAAATCCGTTATCACTTTATTAGTGATTGTTATGAAAAGAAATTAATATCAATTGATAAAATTCATACGGATTTTCAAAAGGCTGACCTTTAGACTAAAGCTTTTGACAAAACACGTTTTCAATACTTGCTTGGTATAAATGGTTTAAAATCTTTCACAGAAATTCAAAAGCTTGGTTAGATCATTTTTTTTTTGTTTGTTATTTCACTTTTTACTGTTTTTAGGGGGAGAAAATAAAAAAATACAAAAATAGTATGCTTTCGTTTGTACAAAAAAATTCTATAAAATACAAAAACATTCAAATATTGAAAAATCCAAAAACATTGAAAAATGCTCCTCAAAATTGAGTTTTGCAGCAAAATAGGAAGATGATAGTACATTGACTTAGCGGTCCTAACACATGAATAAAGTAGACTAAAAAGTGATGTAAGGTCAATTGCATGATGTGTATGATAGGCTTAACAGATCGCATAAGTTCTGAAAAGATATAAACCTAAATGCTTGCCAAATCTAGTGGTGTTACATCTTGATGCATAGTTAATATCTGTATTAGGTATCAAAAGATTTTAAGATTGCTGTGTGTGCATGCGTTCATTTTTGAAGAAAATTCTGCTTTATTTTATTTTTAATTTTACAAAGAAATTCAACTTTATTTTTTCTTTATTTTTATTCAAATCTTGGATTCTCTCATGCGCAATAAGATTATCCGACCTGAGGGTTAAAATTTGGATATTCTGCTTTATTTTCTTGGTGTTTTGTACAAGCTTTGGATCTCCTATGCGTATACTATAAGCACAAATGTGTGAAAGTCATGTATTGAACTGGAGGTTAAGGCCTGTACAACTTCAACTTACTTTTATCTTTTTATTTTGTTAAAATGGAACCTTATCTGCGTGTAGTAATACCGATCTTAAGGGAAAATTTTAATTTTCTGCTTTATTTTCTGTTTATTATTTTTGTATGAGTTACAGCAAATCAATTCAAAGAAAACTGAAAAACGTACATGTTAAATTCACTGTATAAGAGATATGAAACTGTGTCTGACAGGTGGGGTACACATAAGATTTGTGCTTAATTGAACTTTAAAATGTATCGTAAAGTTACGGATGGATCTGTCTAAAGTTTAAAGTGAACAATTATATCTGCAATCATCCTTGGGTTACGTGTATAATAATGTCAAAATTGAAGTGTAGTCTAAGACGTTATTAGTCAATATGATTCCCTGCTCAACTCACAAAATATGTACTGCTTTTCATTTATTGCTATTTGAAAATTTTCAAAATATACAAAAAGATTTTATATTCTTTTTTTATATATTTTTTTTTCTTCTTCTTTAGTTTCGATTTGCCAAGCTAGCGAATTAATCATTGAGAAAAGGAAAAAGAGTTAAACCTTGGAACAAAATTTGAAGTTAAATCGTGCTTAACGTATTTTCAATTGGTAACAATTGATGTTTTTAACATAAAAATCCGTTTAAATTAATTAGTACCGATGTTTGTTGATCGGGAAGTTTAATGTATCCAATTGATTAATTTAATTCATTTGAAAAACCTAATTTGGTTTTTAATGATTATTTAATTTTGTTAAAGAGTATTGGTGATTCGTTAACATGTTTAGCGAATGTAAGGCCATTCGTTATTTAAATGTAACGAATGAGTTATCTCATTCGCTATATAGACATTCACTTCCGCTGTGCATAACGAATGGAAGACATTCGTTTAAAAATTTAACGAATGTGAATGGTTAACGTATTATTCGTTAAAGGTTAACTATTGACTTAGTTAATCGTTAAAAACTTAACGAATGAGAGAAGATTCGTTAAAATTTTTAACAAATGAGATCTCACCGTTAACTGTAGGTTCCCAGCCGGATCTACACGAGATATCACGTACTACGCAGGTGCGGAATCCCTACGTAAGACGTTACGAGTATAGAAAACAATACGATTAACACACGATAATCAAACACGTTGTATACCAACCTTAAACACGTGATACGAAGATCACTTGATTACAGACTCTCTCTGACTCGAATACACGAAAACTGTAAAACTTAATTAATTATTAATAAGTCGTAACAGATGGCTTATATAATCACGACAACTTCGCCTGGCATGTTCAGGCGAAGTTGTCACTAACTTCGCTTGTCTAACAAGTTCGCCCATATCAGCGAACTTGTTAGCAACTTCGCTTATACAAAACATAAAATATTACAAACGCAATTACAGACACTAGACACTGAACTACTGACATTATGCACCAACAGACTCCCCCTTGGTAGTAGCTTCATCTCTTTAGCTTCAATCATGTGTCTTGTAATCTTCAACCTTGTATCTTCACGCATGCACTCCTTCTCGAACACAAACCGACACAACTCTTTGATATTTCCTCGCTTCGTCTTTCCAAGCAGGAATATAAAAGATTTTCTTCTCATTGAGCACCTGCAGATCAGCTTGCGATAAGTTTACCAAATGCATCGGATCGTAAACTCTTAGCACCTCTTGTTCATCCTCATCTTCCATCACTGCCTCAGCTGTCTCACAATCTACAAACCACCACTTTAGGTCTTTAAGCACATCCTTGGGCATAAGCTTCATCGGTACTTCTTTCAAACACCGGATCGGTTTATACTTCATGACCATCCAAGGCTTTCCATCAGCTCTTAAACCTCTATCCTTGTCTTCAACAAGTTTTCCCTTTTGTGGCTTCAACAGCTCAAACTTCTTCTCTTTTATACTCTCTTTCCATACAATTTTCCCAATGACTCTAGCCATATTATCATCACTTCGATTGATTAACCCCAATCTAACTAAGTCTTTCACTTCACATTCCGGCAGTGTATTCAACGGTCATAACATTCTTTTAAAATACTGAACACCGTCATACCTTTTAATCACGAAGAGCCTCAACTGCTCATCATAGATCCAGCAAATAATCCCTTTCTTCGCTTCAGCATAGCCTTTAATGTTGTAACTCTTCTTAAACATTGTAGGGACCGCCGGTTTCTTCGTTTTGACGAACCACTGAGCATAGCCTTCCTTCCATCTAGGCTGCCCTTCCCATTCAGACTCATCGCTTCCAATCTGTTCACTCATATCAGCTTTCTCAACATCTGGAATGTCATGCTCCACATTCTCTTCTACTATCTCTCCCTCTTCAATCTCTGTATCCATCACAATCTCTTCACCAATTTTCTCTATCACATCACTCGGTAGAATATCATCATCACCAACCAAGTCATCAACCATCTTCTCTACGTCCACCACCACCACATCATCACCAGCTGCAGATGTCGACTCCCCCTGAGTTGTGGAAGTTCCAAGAGCTTGATCAGTTCTTGGTAGCTCACCACCTGCATCTTTCGACGCATTGGGATCATCGTCTCTATTATTCCTTCTCTTTGTCCTCAACTCGTCGCCTTTACAGCTCGTCTCCCCCTGAGATGCCAAGAACTCCTTCAGAGCATCTATGATCTTTCCATGTTCTACAAGCAGGGACGACTGCATCTGATTCTCTGCAACTAGGCGTTGAATAGCCTGGGTCTGGATAAGATTCACCCTTGATTGTTATGCCACGACCCGTTCAAGTGCTGCTATTCGTTTTGAGTCTAAAAGGGTTGCATCGAAATCGAACCTCATATGTGAAATGTCTTGAGTGTACTGAGGAGGGATTTCCGATGTCACCGGGACCTCAGAAGTAGAAATTGACGTAACCGCAGGTGGTATCGTCACCGATAGCCCTGCAGTGGCCACAACAGTCGACTCAATAAAGCGTGCCACGATCTCCGATGGAGTAACAGTCGGAGGCGGCAACGAAACGATCACGGGAGCCGAAAGTTGGAAAGTAGTGAGTGGAAGGCCAAATGTAGATGAGGTAGCCACCACGGGAACACCCGTAGCGCTTGGCCTTGTAACCTGTAGGGATGAGGGAACCATTGTCATACCGGATAGTGCTGGTGGAGTGAAACGTACCACCCTAGAGCTTTCACCGGCTCCTGATCCTGCACCTATCCGTTCCCTTCTTGACCTTCTTATCAACTGTTGTACCTCTTCCTCAAAGTCTGACTCGTCATCATCATCTGTTCTCTTTCTTTTCCCATGTAGTCTTTCTCGAGTCACCATAATCCTTCTCGCCTCTGCCACTTCATCATCAGAATCTGAGCCAGCCACCGTTGTAGCTGCCCTAGTAACATGAACAGTCGAGGCACGTTCAACAGGGACCTGAACGTTCTCCTCTGGATCCACCCGATCCATATCAAAGAAGCCTTGACCACCAAATTCTGCATCAAGGTCCACGTTCTCCTCCGGTGACACAACAGGAGCAGCAGGTATAGCTTGAGGTGCTCCTGCCTGTTGTGGTGCCGGGTCCCTAAACTCATCCCCACGAGCAGGCACATACCCCGGGTTGATTAAGTACCCAAAGAGTGGAGTATGGGAGGACGAAGCTCAGGTTTGCTCCTCGCACTGGAGGATCGACACTGGGCGAAGATACGTTTGTTCACACTCTCTACATATCGGATCGGACGACGCTGAGGAAGTGTTGGAGCAACATGATTCAAGATCATTTGTAGGAATCTTGGATACATGATGAATCGCTCACGCGCCATCGCTCTTCGTTGACGATCAATCTCATAAAAGACCATCTGACTAAAGTTGAATCGCTTGTTGTATGTCAGAGCAGTCATCGCTGATTGCATGGTCGCGCCCATGCCATCAGTGCCCGCCTTTCTCCCTGACATGCATACTATCATAACATGCATGAGAAAGCGCCACTGGTCAAGCAGAAAACCCTTCCTTCTCTGCGAATCCCCCAAGGGACCTGAATAACCCATCCTCAAAAATGCTCCATCGCGGAAAGGAGCTACAAACTCTGTCGGGTCATCCCTTGTCTCGTTTCCAAACCGCAGAGCCGCCCGGATATGTTCAGAAGAGAACTGAACCATCTGACCGTTGACTGTTGCGCGCATCACCGGGGGTTCGACTCTACAGTCGTATTCCACGGTCTGCCAGAAATCCTCAATGTTGGGTAAGGATATCGACAGAGTTGTTGTAATGGCGTGGAATATCCTCGAGCGTAAAAGGAATGTGATGATTTCGCGGAAATCATCAACTCCTCTCGCTTCCGGGTCTAAGGTGATATACATGTTGTGACCCGGGAAGAACTGTCTTTGTTGATCACCTCCGTCATCACCGCCTGCACCACCTGTTCCAGCAATAGCAGCCATATCTGCAACAAACAGGTTAAGTTAGATAAACGTCAAAGCGAATCACAAGTTCGCATGTTACCATGAGCGAAGTTGTGATCAATTCTGTATAGGCGAAGTTAAAGGTGAGGCGAAGTTGGAAAACAACTTCGCTTCAACTTGAACTTCGTCTGAAAATAGTTAAGTAAAATGGTCCAGGCGAAGTTACAGATAACTTCGCCTAATCACAACATCGCCTCATAAACTGTTTCAAAATCAATAATCAGGCGAAGTTAAACCTCAGGCGAAGTTACGGATAACTTCGCCTAAACTGTAACTTCGCCGAATTTGAATCGGCAACAGTTAGGATTTTGAACGGCGTGTAGATAATGATTTCGGAGATCAAGGACTCCGAAATACATGATTTTATGAAGTTTTATACATTCAAGTGGTTTACTATCACGTAAAAACAAGTTTGAAAATCGGGTTTTTAGGTTTCAAATAATCGAGGTCACGAAACGGGTCGTATCGACCTGTGATAATCATTAACGACAATGATTATACGAATATGGAACCCTACACACCTTTAATCGACAATGAAATCGAGAAAGAAACACAGAATGATTGATGATAATAGAATCGATAAGTTCGCCGAGGTTTCTGTGAGTATAAGTTCGCTGGGTTTTGAAATAAATGAACAGTTTGACCTTTAAATTCCTTTATATAGGGTCACAGATGTATCGGCGAAGTTGTGGATAACTTCGCCTATCAGGCGAAGTTATGCAGAACTTCGCTGAAATTAAAAATTTTTCAAAACAAACCCCATAATTTGAACAATTTGCAACTAAGTTAGAAAACATCCTTTAAAGCGTTAAATGAAACTATCAAGACCAAGTAACCAGGTATAAAATCATACAACTCCAAAAATAAAAAAAACTTTTAAAATAAAGGTACACGGAATCAAATTTCAGTCTCGACAGGGACTACCATGTTTTAGAAAAGATCCGAACAGGAATCATACTAATTTCGTGACTGTCACACAGATCCATGTTCAGCTGTATTATGACATAAAGAAACAGGTTGTAAGCAGGTAATCTACTTAGAATGGTTTTCATCGTTTCTGTGATACGAGTTAGGTTCAATTAAGCTCAAAACTTAAGTGGGCAACAACTCAGAGATTATGATGCCTCCTATCTATTCTCAAAGCGTATTTGGCTTTCCCCAAGTCACCCATAATTGACCTTGACCCGTAGTGTCTGATTAAGTAGTGATTACACTTCGATCTTAGACTCTGCTTCCCGTTCACCTTCTTGCGTCTTGATTGAGAATCATTAACCTTATGAACTCTAGAATACACACATTTTTTTTTAATCTAACATATATATACACAACTTCAAGTAGAAAATAACTGCAAGTCCCGAATCTGGATCACTGCAGTGTCTTGACACTCTATCTTCACAGGAATCAGAACACTCACGGGCTCGTGTATGACTGGGTAATCGATTTTCTGCCTATCATTCGGAAAGATATGTATGAAGACATGCACAACTCTTAAGGAGTTTCCACATAAAATCGAGTAGATTTAGTTAGTGTCACTTCTACTTTTATGCACCATAAAAAGCTACCATGACATACAATGACTGTTCTAAAGACTTTTAAGCCTAATAACTTCACTAGTTAAGCACACAGAATTAGCATATCTATCACTTTCCAAGGTTGGATCAATTTTCTGTTAAACATAGAAAAGTAACTTCTTACGAAGTAGTAGACTTGAAAAATAATTTCATCTCCCTAAAAGAAAAATTTAACTTCTATCGCCCCGACCAGATCAAAGTCTTCAGGTTAACGGCTATCCCGAAGATCCAATGGATCAGCTGGACCGACCACATACTAGTATGTGTCCTTCTAACTAAGTATGATCGACTAATTTTCAGCGAAAGAATGAAAACTCATCATAAACCGCCCCGGTCACTTTCAGTCATCTGGTTAATGGCAATCCTCATATTCTACAAGTAGAAATAAGGACCAAACATATCCTAAGACATGTCCTTCAAACTGAGGCAACTGACATAGTTCTAAGCGATAGTGACGTTTATTTTTTATTTTTTTTTTTGTAATCAAAAACACAAAGCATGGTTACTCGGGATTGATCATCCCATTCAGCTCAACAAGGTTTTGAAATCTAGTTTTGTCAAACGCTTTCGTGAATAAGTCAGCGAAATTATCTAACGTATCAACCTTTTCGAGCTCAATCAGCTTCTTCTCAGCACAATCCCGTATAAAATGATAACGTATGTCAATATGTTTAGTTTTACTGTGCTTCACGGGATTGTTAGTTACTGAGATAGCAGCTGTGTTATCAATGCAAATAGGAGTAAGTGAGAAATTCAGACCATAGTCACGCAACTGTTGTTGAATCCAAAGAACCTGGGAGCAGCAGTTGGATGCTGCCATGTATTCTGCTTCACAGGTTGAAATTGCGACTGAAGTCTGCTTCTTGCATTGCCACGACACCAATCTGCCACCAAGAAACTGACATCCACCAGTTGTAGACTTCCGACTCTGATTGCACCCTCCATAATCAGAATCTGTGTAAGCGACTAGCTCCAAGTCTCCTCCTCTCGGGTACCACAACCCCAGCTTCGGTTTGCCCTTGAGATAACGCAGTATCCTCTTCGCACCCTTCAAATGAGATTCTTTTGGGTTTGCCTGAAAGCGTGCACAAAGACAAACAGCAAACATTATATCAGGCCTAGAAGCAGTTAAGTACATTAAAGAACCTATAATAGCCCGATATTGGATTGGGTCCACGTCTGCATCGTTGTCTGAATCAGCACCCAATTTGTGATTGACGCAGACTGGAGTATCATATGGAGTGCTGTCCTCCATCTTGAAGCGTTTGAGAACATCATGGACATACTTCGTCTGATGAATGAACATCCCGTCTTTCTTCTGATCAACCTGCAATCCTAAAAAGAAAGTTAGTTCACCCATAGCACTCATTTCAAATCTCTTCTTCATGACGGCCTCAAACTCCTGACACATGGCGACCTTTGATGCAGCAAAGATAATGTCGTCTACGTAGACTTGCACCAGTAGGAAGTCGCTTCCTTTTCTCTTGAAAAACAACGTGCTATCAATCTTACCTCTTTCAAACTCATACTCAAGCAAGTAATCGGATAACGTTGAGTACCAGGCACGAGGTGCCTGATGTAGTCCATACAGTGCTTTACTTAGCTTGTACACGTGATCGGGAAAGTCAGGGTCAGGAAAACCCGGAGGTTGTTCAACATACACAACCTCGTCGACTTTACCGTTTAGGAACGCGCTCTTCACATCCAACTGAAAAACTTTCATCTCCTTATGAGCAGCAAATGCCAAAAACAGCCGAATGGCTTCCAATCTTGCCACAGGAGCAAATACTTTATTGTAATCAATCCCCTCTTGTTGATTAAAGCCTTTAACAACCAGCCTCGCCTTATTTCTGATAACAACCCCGTTTCTCATCTCTTTTACATTTGAAGACCCATTTAGTGCCTATCGCATGCACATTCTTCGGTTTTTCAACCAGATTCCATACTTCCATTTTCTTAAACTGAGCTAACTCTTCTTGCATGGCTTCGACCCACGAGCTGTCCTTAAGAGCCATTTGATAGTTCTTTGGTTCAATCTGGCTAATGAAGCAGGTGTACAAGCATTCGTTGATAATGCCCGTGTCTTTAATGCTTGTGTAAACACGGGTGTGCTCATTCAAGCTTTTTCTTGTTTGTACACCGGCGGACAGATCACCTATCACGTTCTCCAAAGGATGATCTTTGTGAATTCTCGTAGTCGGAACCGAACTGACATTTAGATTATCTTCCAAGTTCGAAGATAGCTCATCCATGGTTAATTGATGTTGAGAATGAAACGGATTGATGAATTCCTCTTCAGTAGAGGCAGCAGGGGTATTGACAGTATTTGACGAGGAAGGCTGACATTCATCATACTGTGGTCTTTGCACCAAAGTGTCTTCCTCATCGCATATCATCTTCGTAGCAATTCTTTCCTCAGCTTCTGCAAAATCCAGATAAGGTATGTTAAAAGATTTAAAGAGTCTATCATAGTCGAAAACCCCAGCGGGTCCCGTGCTTGGTTTTGGTGATTTGTAACTTGTGATATCAGTGTTACATACCACCTCAACCTTGCTGGTCGATGTATTAAAGACCCGTCTGTTGAGAGTCCCAACAACGTATCCGACTAAGATTCCTTCGTCGGCTACTCCACCAAATTTTGAATTGGTCTTTAATATCGAACACGGGGACCCGAATGGTTCAAGACCACTCAAGTTGGGTTTTCTCCCATGCATTAGTTCATAGCAGGTTTTATTTAATCTTTTAACAGTTAACACTCTATTAAGGATATAACAGGCTGTAGCAACAGCTTCAGCCCAGAACACAACGGGAAGTTTCGAGTCAGCCAGCATGGTCCTGGCTCCTTCAATCAAAGTCCTGTTCTTCCTCTCAGCCACTCCATTTTGTTGCGGAGTATACGGTGCGCTGTATTGGTGTTCAATCCCCTTCTGTAGGCAGAAGATCTCCATCTGATAGTTCTTGAACTCGGTCCCAATGTCACTCCTGATGTATTTAACTCTTTTTCCCATAATGTTCTCAACTTTGGTAATCAAATTTATTACCATCTGAACAGTTTCATCCTTCGACTTCAGGAAATATACCCACGAGTATCGAGAAAAATCATCAGTAATCACCAAGCAGTACGATGTTCCTCCTAGACTTTTTACATTCACGGGACCGATGAGATCCATGTGAAGTAATTCTAGGGTACTGACAATTGAATTGACCTTCTTGGTGAGATGGGATTTCTTGTGTTGCTTTCCCTTCTTGCATGATAAGCATTTGTCTTCGAAGTTGAAATTCTTCAAGGGAACCCCCAACACAAGCCCATTTTTGACAAGGTAGTTCATCTTACGAAGATGAATGTGCCCCATTCTCCTATGCCATAATTCGGACTCTGATTCAGTCGCTTTCGACAAAAGACACGATTCTTCAGTGGCCATTTCAATAGACCTCATATCCATGATATACGTATTCTTTACTCTCGGAGCCTTCATAACAATCCAGTCCTCTGGTATCTTAAAACCAGGATACAACACTATCGCCTCATTCTTCGTGAAATGCACGGTATAATCCTTATCACAGATCTGCAAAACACTCAGCAGATTGTGCTTCAGTTCTTCAACAAAGTTAACTTTCTCTAGCGTCATCTTCCCGTTAGTCACATCCCAATTCCTGTGATCTTTCCACCGCTCTCTCATGCGAAACTCACTCTTCCTCCTTGAACAGGTTTCAAGTCGTGTAACAATTTCTTGTTACCCGTCATGTGCCGGGAACAGCCGCTATCCACAACCCATTGATTGTTGGCAGCCTTGTTCAACTGTTCCTGCACGATTAAATCAGATGATTAAAATCTGGGGACCCAAGACCTCTTGGTCTTGGGTCGATACATCCCGTACCTTGGCTGTCCAAAGTTAGTATCATTATAATTTCTGTGAGTCCTAACAGGATACCATCTTGTGGATTGTCTATGAGGCCATTCATACCGTCTTGAATTAAATGAATTATTAGTTATGGTTTGGGTGTTACCAGTGAAAAACTGAGATCTATTTCTTTGAAAACCTGGATTAGTCCATTTTCTGAAATTCGATGGGTTTTCAGTTTTATCATTAAATTGATTACTGTTAGCTCTTTTCTCAGATTTTAAAGGCCTCACACCTCTGAATTTTTGCTTCAGAGGGCAACCATCAACAAGGTGTCCTAATTGATTACATCTGAAACAACTCATGTGTTCAACTTTCTTATCAAAAGTTGTCTTAGATGTTGAGGCAGTATTACTGCCCATTTGTCTCACATAAGGTGGGACATACGGGTTTAGTGGAGGCTTCTTTTCAGGTGTTTTATTTTTCTCTCCACTTTTTGGTAATACTTCCTCTTGTTTTGTGTCACACGACTCAGAAGACTTGTCCGAGTTAGATGAGACAGGACTCGGAGCAGAAATTTTAACACTTGCAACAGGCTTACTAACTTCTGGTTTTTTAGCAGTAACTGGAACTGGAACTGTCTGACCATAGTCAACATCGACAGATTTCTGATAACTAGGGTTAAAAGTGTAATTATGATTGAAAGGTGGTGGAACTTCATGATAACCAATTCCTCCCCTTTTTGGAGAACCTTGATCACAAACAAGGTGATCAAGTATAGCGGAGGAATTTCTGAATTGTTCCAGTTTCCTGTTAAGTTCCACCACTTTTACCTGGTGATCAGCTATCTGTTTTTCTCTTTCAGCTATTAGTTTGGTTTTTTCTTCTAGAACCTCATAGCTAAGATCAATCATATTAATTTTTTCAGCAAGCTTTGCTTTAAGACTTTTAATATCTGTTTCAATAGCTTTAATTTTTACTTTGTAACTATTTTCTCTAGCTTTAGTGAAGTGATGATCTTCTTTTAAAGTTTTATATTGCGCATCCAAACTAACAAACTGATCAGTTAGAGTTGTCAGTTGTTCAGACAGAAGTTCACACTTAGTACAAGGGAGTTCGGTACTTACCTCGGAGAGCTGGTCTGCTACATCTGCCATGTACGCTTCATTTTCGCCAGTTCCCTTCTCACTATCTGCATTTTCGATGTTTGCCAAGTTGGCCTGTTCAAATACTTCTTCAACATGCAGATTCCAGTTGTACTCTTCATTCTGTCTGGAAATCATGGCTCTATAGTCATTACCACTCCCACTTTGCTGTGTAGATCTATTCTGACTGCGTTCTACACGTTCATTCTTGCATTCTTTTGCAAAGTGGCCATTCTGCTGACAGTTGTAGCAGCGAACCTTCGACTTATCAAACCCTGGCCTCTCTCCGACAAACTTCCTGCCAGTCTTCTTCATGAACCTCTTTACCCTTCTCACTATCATGGCCATCTGCCACTACAGATCCATCTCCTCCAGATCATCAGCATCGATCTGGTCATAATCTTCATCCAAAAATGCAGGATCAACGATCTTACCCTGAATGTAGTTCTCATACGAAGCAATAAAAGATGCATAGAGAGCAAACTGCTGTTCAGCAGATTTGACACTCATGGGCATCTTCGAGTAGTTGTTGTTTGAAACACTTAGGGAATAACTACTCTTGGTCGCTTGAGGTTGAGAAGTATTTGACCCTCCAGCTACATAGCACACATCACCGTTCATATTGAGAGATACATGTCCCTCATGTGTTGAGCTCGCGCCTGACTCTCCCTTAGAGTAATAAGCAGATGATTCCGCTTTCGAACTTGATCCAGAGTTAACCTTTGCCCCATACATACCCGGATCTTGAACCTGATCGGTAGGTGTCTCTTTTCGTACCATGTTCAGTTCAAACGTTCTCAGCTTGTTAACTGCTGTCTCAAGGTCATAGTCAGCAAAGTCTTTATCTTCTCTCATCAACACAGTATACATCTCCCATTTTGGTGGGAGAGCATCAAGAAGCTTCTCAACAATCTCATCTTCTTTGTATGCAATTGAAATAGTTGCTGAGTTCAGTCATCAGATGATAATATCTGGTGATGATATCATCAAGTGATTCGTTTTTTAGATACTTGAAGACCGAGAATTGGGTTTTTAGAAGTTTAATCTTCGAAGCACGAATTCCCACATTGCCCTCAAAACGGTTTTCAAGAGCTTCCCAAAGCTCTCTAGCAGTCTTATACTTTTGGAAGGTGTGAAGTATCTCTTGTGGAAGAGCCATTGTAATTGCTGCATGAGCTTTACTTTCTGCCTCATACATCTTCTTCTCTTCATCTTCCATCTCTTTGTACTTCTTGATCTGATCACGACCTTCATACTCAGTAGTAGGTGGAATGTAACCATCTTGTATACACACCCACATCTTGGCATCTTGATACTTGACATATTGTTCAAAACGATCTTTCCACGCTACATAATCCGTTTTCTTAAGCATCTTGGGTGCCTTTGTAGCTGAACCTGCTTCTACTTCCATCTTTACTAGTTCAGTAATGTTTATCGAAGACATCTTTCTCTAAACTCAAAGAAATCCAAAAATAAAAATTTTATTTTCAAACAGCACTGTTGGCGAAGTTGTGGATAACTTCGCTTAAAGCTTAACTTCGCGTGAATTTGTAACGTCGCTCACTTTCTTAAATTCGCTGGATTGGCGAACTTGAGAATAACTTCGCTTAAGTTGAGCGAACTTGGGAGGTAGGCGAAGTTGAGGGTAACTTCGCTTAACCTTATATCTTCGTCGAAACCCTACTTACAGTGACGGCAACTTCGCCTGATGAACACGAAGTTTCTGCAGATTAGATTTATGGGTTTTTCGAGGTTTGTGAAGGTGTTATGGGTTGTTTAAGCTTGTAGGAGATGAGTATGACACAAAAACTCAGAAAACTCGTCCCGCGAATAGTCGAACGGAACGATTTCTATACCCGCGTGATAATCTCGAACCACACAATCGAGCAAATGCTCTGATACCAATTGTAGGTTCCCAGCCGGATCTACACGAGATATCACGTACTACGCAGGTGCGGAATCCCTACGTAAGACGTTACGAGTATAGAAAACAATACGATTAACACACGATAATCAAACACGTTGTATACCAACCTTAAACACGTGATACGAAGATCACTTGATTACAGACTCTCTCTGACTCGAATACACGAAAACTGTAAAACTTAATTAATTATTAATAAGCCGTAACAGATGGCTTATATAATCACGACAACTTCGCCTGGCATGTTCAGGCGAAGTGGTCACTAACTTCGCTTGTCTAACAAGTTCGCCCATATCAGCGAACTTGTTAGCAACTTCGCTTATACAAAACATAAAATATTACAAACGAAATTACAGACACTAGACATTGAACTACTGACATTATGCACCAATATTAACGAATGAGTTCATTCGTTAGTTCAAATTTTGAACGAATGACCTCGATTCGTGTGAAATTATTGGATATAATCCCTAGGTTAGACGAATGACGGTTCATTCTCCTATTTCCTATTTCATCGTCTTCTCTAAACAAAACTCTGCCAAAATTTCACCAGAATTCTTTGCTTGCACATTAGCCTTATTGATTGATATCTTTGGCTTCAGCAGGTGATGGTGATCTTAACCATATTATTTTCATGGAATTTCATCGGTGTTTTAAGTGTAAATTGTCTTAGTAAAGCGATGACTATTCATCGATAAATTGATTGTTACTAAAATGCTTAATTGAATCATCATCGGCCTAAAAAATCATTGGTTTACATACATGCATCTGATTTCCGAACATGTTTAGTCTGATTATTTGTTAAAATGTTTGGAATGTTTGGAATATCAGAAGTTTAATCGATGCATATCGTCGGATTTGAATTTGATTAGTCAAAATTGATTATGATTTGACTCCTGGGTTAGTCAACTAGTCTGATTCGTTATCTTTATAACGAATGTAACATGATTCGTTAATGGATTAACGAATAACTATCTGATTCGTTAATGTAACGAATGGATTGTTAAATTTCATAACGAATCAGATTTGATTCGTTAAATGATTCTAATGAATCTGAGTTATTCGTTAAACTTGATTCGTTATTTGTAACGAATAGGTTAATGATTAACGAATGTCTCTTTTAATGTATAACGAATGTCACATTCGTTTAAAGTTTTTAACGACTGTGATAGTCATTCGTTAATATGTTGATTATTTTGAAATATTTTATTTATATATTGTTTTCTACAGATATGGCACTGTCTTGGAACAAGAGCCACAACATATGTGCATTTGTAGAGCCGAACTTTGAAGATACTCCTATCTTTGGGAGTATGATTCGTTTTCTCATCCGCTCGAGAATCTACAAGGCCATCTCTACCCGAACAGTTGTATATCAGAAGATTATTAGGGAATTCTGGAATACTGCCAGCTTTAATGAAGCAGAAAATCAGATTGAAGCAGTTGTTCAGAATAAGCGGGTTGTGATAGATGTTGGAGTTATTCGAGACTCACTGGGTTTTCATGATACTATTGATGATAGGTGTGAGTTCGATCGACTGTTGATAAGAGGATTATTCGGCCGAGTAAAGTATAATGGAGATTTAGGTAAATCAATGTAGAACAAAGCGAACTTGTGTGAACAATACAAGTATCTGCTTCATGTTCTTATACATTTCCTGGGTGGTCGGAAAGGAGGTTTCGACGAGTGTAGGGTGATGTTACAATCTGCTTTCGTGGCCCTAGTGCTGAATAAACCATTCAATTTCTCTGAATTGGTTTACTATCATTTGAAGGAGAATATCACTAGCAGACACAAATTCTTAATGTATCCTCGTTTTCTGCAAATGATGATCAACGACTTGGTGCCAGACTTGAAGAAAGATCAAGCTGATGTTATGAAGCTTGAACACATGAACGAAGAAACTATGAGACGGTTGAGATCTTATAGAGGTCAGAGTTTGGAAGATCGACCAAGGTATAAACGTTTGATTGGTCATTTAGCAGATGTTGATTATGTCGCGCCATCTAATAATCGTTGGATTCATGACGATTCCGATTCGGAACGTGAAGATGGTGATGGTAATGACGGTGGAGATGATGGTGGTGATGGTGGTCCAGGACCACAAGCTGAGTTAAATTATGACCAGAAGCGTAAGCGTAAAGGTAAAGAACCAATGACAGAAGAAGGGGAGAAAGTCAAGAAACAAAGAGTTAGAAGGGGTTCGGGTATTAAGATACCAAGCCAGCCTTTTGTACTTTCTACTGCTGTTTCTACTCCTATTATTTCTTCTACTGTGCAAATGCCTACGTCTCCAATGCCTCCAACTCTTACTACTATGAGGCCTGATATTCAGTTTGGAGATATATTACACAATGTATTGGCACAGATGCCTACACCGCAGCCAACTACACCTGTTACTCCTGTTACACCTAAACCGTTGCCGAGACCTAAGCATTCCTTTATGACATTCAGTCGTCCTCAGGGTCCTATGCAACCAATACATCCTAATTTTTATCTTATGGCTCCTCACGCTCAATGGTTTCATATGATGAATCTGTTGCATTTACAACACACACAAATGCAAGCAGATCGAGCTGCAAATGAGCTAGCGCAACGAAACTTACTGAGACATCTTCTTACAGCTCAGCGTGATAATAAAGAATTCGAGCCCTTGTTACTGCTCAGGGGGAGAGGTTAGACAAACAAGAGGAGATTATTCTTCAACTGACATGTAAAGAAGATGAATTAAAGAAGTTGAAAAATAATGAAGATGACCAGGATGCTGTAGGGGGTGGGGTAGATCAGCAACCGGGAGGAAGTTCTACACCGTCGGCGGGTAATAAGACTGATGCTGGTGTTGGTGGTGGATCAGAAGCGAGTAATCTACAGATTGTTCCATATAAAGATTACACGAGAGCCAAGCCAATAGATGTTATTCCGGCTAATATGCTTCTGTTTATAGGAATGGATGGGATTGTTTACAGTATGGTGAATGCTGATGAGATCGAAGAAGGTGAATTTGTTGATCATTCGTTAACAAAAGAAAAAATTGCCTTACTTCTGGATCTAAATGATGATGAGATTGAGGAATTGGGTAAAAATGTGGAGGTGGAGATGGAAGATCGTACTGATACAGGTATTCCTCATGGGAATGTACCTGATTTTGAAGACATGGAAGTGGAAGATGTTACTGCTGAAGAATATCCAGAGTTTTACACAGATAATAACAATGATTCGGGTATTCCATTCTTTACAACTGAGCATTTCAAAGCAGCAGAATGTCGATTACAGGAGGATAAAGTTAAGTTAAAAGCTGCTAAATCGAGCTATGTGTCCAGTACAGAGAAGAAGAGGAGACGTGCTTTTGATGGTATGTTTGAGCATAACGTTGAAAAGATGAATAAGATGATCGAGACTTTCAGATATTATGACCGAGAAGATGTGAAAGTTGAGAAAGCTCGAGAATCTGCATACCAGATGAAGAAGTATAAGCCTGCTAAAGACGTTAAAGGTGATATGGTGGCATGGCAGTACGATTCAGATCTTAAGGTATATATCGTTAAGTGGGAGCATGGTATTTATTATTTCAAACGCCCACACGATATTTTATCTATGCCTCGGTGGTATCTACGAACCTTAGCTAATCATCCGTTTGTTAATAGTGGAGACGATAAATGGGCCAGCTGGTTGTATAGGCAGTTATTGCATGAAACCCGTTTTGGTTTCAAATTCTTCCAGCCTCAGGTGTCGACGCATAAATATATTGTTGAGATAGATACACACACGGGATGGAGGAAGTTAATCATAAAAGTGAAGCTGCCGAAGACTATGAAGAGGGTTCCGATGAAGATATTCCCTCAGAGTTTCTTCACCTCATTTAATTATTGGTATTATAATAATCGTACAGGTGAAGCGGTTATTGTTTATGGCCAGGGGTCACACACGAAGACGTTACGTGTAATTGATCCAATGTGGCTGGTCAATCTATCTGAGTCAGACAACGTCGCGTTGTTCACAAGTCAGATCAGATTTGCTAATGTAAAGGATTATGATCTTGCTATGCAGTTTCAAAGAGTGGTTCGTGTCTGCTACGCTTACAAGATTCATAGCTGCGTTGATTGGAAGACAAAGATGTTTCAACGCTAAAGTATGATAAAGAGCTAGAGATGAGGGGGAGTTTGTTGATACACATTTTGTATGTCTCAGTATTTATCAGGGCATTAATGTATTTAGTATAAAGTATAGGGGTCTTAATGTAAATATGGCTAAATGAGCCATTCGCTCTAATGTAATGTTACATTCGTTACCCTGTAACGAATGTAACACATTCGTCTAATTGTAAGCTCATTCATTAACCCATATTAACAAATGAGATAACGAATGAGGGCTATTCGTTATAGGTTAAAGTATTAACGAATGAGGAGTTCATTCGTATGATTAATGTAACGAATGACACATTCGTTAACTGTTAAGTTAACAAATGTGGTCATCCCCTATATATATGCTGTAACTTATTAAAGAAGTATAAGTTTTCAGTTCAGTGATCATTCTCTCTTGTTACTCTGTCAAATTGTCCTCTCCATAACGTATTCCAGCTTAATCGTATATCAATCAACATGTGTATCGTTGTTATCAAGATCTAGATCCGTATCAAGGTTCTTTCATAACTTAACCCCTATAATACTCTACTCTTTACTATGATAGAGCCTGTGTGATACACGGGTTGTTAAAAAATAAAATAAAAAATTTAAATTTAATAATACACATATTAACATATCTTATGGATTAATAATATATAAATAATTTACTAAAATACATAGATTAGTAAGAATAATTTGCATTTTAAAAGTAATAAAATGGAAGGTTGTGAATTTATATCAATTAAGAAAAAGAAAAGACTAACATCAATTAATCCTAGTTGAGTTGGTAAGCCATAAACACCTTAAAAGTAAGGTATTGAGTTCAATTCTCACCAACAACATATTTTTCATTTTATCATTCATGAAAGAAAAATTGTAAAATTGAAAACTTGTACACTTGGAGCCTATGTGGAGGATCTGATTGAATGACAAGTGGAATATTGTGTTGCTTTAATATATAGATAGATAGATTTTTGATTTTTATTCACTACCTTCAAGTTCAACACTCCCTAGCTTTACTCACTACCTTGAAGTCATTGTTGTAAACTATGAAGCGTAAAGTAGATGTTGTAACATAAGTTGTGTGTTATAAAAACTATTTTTATTGAAATTATAAAACCTTTAAGTACACAACATAAAAAATGCTAAAAATATAACTCTAAAAATGAGATATAATTATAATTTTTATTAAATCGCATGTTTAATAAAACAACAATATAATCCAAACCTCGTGACTTAAACCACCATTTCAATCAAAACATCCATGCATCTAATAGTTTCTCAAAATCCAAAAAATAAAATAACAAAGTCTCAAATTTTTAAAAAAGTGACAATAAAAAAAATAATTGTCTTTATTACTCAATAAATTATTATTATAACAATTTATTTTGAAATTTTAATGTTTAAAAATAATGTTCAAATTAACATGTGTAACTTATATAAATGGAAAATTGATGAGTTGGAAGCATATGTGGACATGCTAGTTGAATGCCATGTGGAAACCTTGTATTGCTTTAATAGTATAGTAAGATTTTACCATTAATGCTAATTAAATGAATCGGTAATGGTTTACATTTAATAAAATTATTGAATTAATGTATTGAAATGACTTAAAAGATAAGGACCATAAATAAAATTGCTTGAAAAAATTGTGAGGAGGGTTATGAGATTGACAAGTGGCAGTCTTTTATTAGAGTGGATAAATTAGTAATATAGAGCGAATGGGAGGAATGGTTTTCATTCATATTTCAATATGAAGTACAAAACCTCTATATATAGGCTCATTACATTAATCATCAAGAGAATGTAAGGCCCCCGACCCCGAGTGCCCTACTTTCACGCTGGTTGGATTTACTCATTCACAAAATTCAGAAAATCAGAGTTAATTAAAACATTTCGCAGAAATAAAATTCAACCATCTTTACATAACATGATCACTTTATCTTAAACATAAATAACGTAAGTCTTAAACATAAAACATAAATGACATGAGAGTCTTCTTCATAGCAATGCCAGTCTTCCTCTTATTGCCGTGTGTCCTCATCAAGCAACTTGTCCCATTCTACTTGCCTGCATGCATACTAAAAGTCAGCTAAGCTAAGTGAGTTCTAGCTAATTAACATACATTACACTCACTTACTTACTAATACGTGTCCGAAGATATGTATTAATACTTACCTGTTCATCTATTACTTAACATACATACATACATTCGTACTTCCTACTTACCACATACCTCATATATTAAAAGGATCCGGTCCCTACATACCTTTGATATTATTATAAGGGTCCAGTCCCTACATACCTCAGAATTAATAAGGATCCGGCGTCCTACATACCTTGGATATTATAAGGGTCCAGTCCCTAAAAACCTCGGTTATTATTAGGGCCCGGTGCCCTCTAACATATCATAAAATTCTACTTCGTTACATTTCCTTTCTACTTCCTTCAATCATAACTAATATAACAACTACGTGCATACTAGTTAATCAGTCCATAACATTCACATTCATACACAAACATATATCTAATATACACTTACCATTTAAGGTAAGTGTATTAAACTAACACATCGTAGTATGCACACAGCCCCGAAAACATAACACATATAAAGGGGCTAGAACTCACCTGGATTATGTTATGTTCATCGTTAATAGTAATTCCCTTCCTGAGTTGTGCGCGGCTAACTGTTTAATAATGTACACGTATTAATCCTCTATAATCTCTTGCCATTCATTTCTTAAGTTAACGGGGTTAACTTTTAAGTTAACCGACCATGTTAATTTGATACACTTAACCTTATTTATTATTATTATGCATATACATTTACTATACTCCATTATTCTTGATTCACGTTCTTTTTATTATATTTGAGAGAGCCTGATAAGGATCTAGATCTAAGATGACATCGTGTTGTTAGTTGATCATGTTTACGATTAGGTCGATTACGATTATGTGTGTGTACTGTGTGTGTTGAGAGGATATTACGGCAGAGTAACGACACGAAAGGATAAAAATTAACAGACTGAAATTACTTTAGAAATAATCTTACAGGTATATATAGAAGATGATCACATTCGTAAAGTTATCCTTAACGAATGTGTCATTCGTTACATTAACCTAACGAATGAACACACTCATTCGTTAATACATTAAACTAGACGAATAGCCCTACATTCGTTATCTCATTCGTTAAACTTGGTTAACGAATGAGCTTACATTAATATGAATGTGATACATTCGTTACGGGTTAACGAATGTAACTTACTAAAGAGCGAATGGCATATTTACACAATAGCGCTTACATTATAATAATAAAAAAATAAAGACCGAGATGTCCAAAACATGTATCAACAAACTCCCCCTCGTCTCGAGCTCTTTATACCTTACTGCTAGAACATCTTCGTCTTCCAGTCGGTGCAGCTATGAATCTTGAACACATAACATACTCGAACAACGCGCTGAAACTGCATTGCAAGATCATAGTCACTTACGTTAGCAAATTGGATCTAATTCTGAAATAACGCGCCGTTATCATACTCCGATAAGTTAACGAGCCACATCAGATCGATCACACGAATAATGCTCGTGTTTGATCCGCTGCCCAATACTATAACCGCTTCACCCGTTCGATTATCGTAATACCACCTGTTGAACGTGGTGAACAGACTCTGAGGGAATGTCTTCATCGATGCCCTCTTCATATTCTTCGGTGGCTTTACCTGTAAAATCATCTTTCTCCAGCCAGTGCGCGGATCAATTTCATCAATATACTTTTGTGTTGGCACTTGTGGCTTGAAGAACTTGAAGCCATAACGGGTTTCATGAAGCAGATGAGTATAGAACCACTCAGCCCATTGATCTTCACCTCGATTCACAAACGATCTGTTGGCTAGTGTTTTAACATCCCATCTCGGCATAGATAGTATATCGTGTGGGCGCTTGAAATAATAAATACAATGTTCCCACTTCACGATATATACATTAAGCTCAGAATCATACTGCCAAGCTACTAAATCACCACTCACATCCTTAGCAGTCTTGAACTTCTTCATCTGGTATGCAGATGCTTGAGCCTTCTCCAATTTGACTTCCTCCTGTTCATGATATCAAAAGGTCTCGATCATCTTATTCATTCTCTTCACATCATACTCAAACATACCATCTAAACCACGCTTGCGTTTCCTCTCTTTAGCAGATAGGTGACTTGTCTTTGCAGCTTTATTCCACTTCTCGATCTCCTCACGAAGACGTTGTTCTGCTGCGTCAAAGTGTTCTGTTGTGAAGAATGGAATACCTGAATCGTTGTTGTTGCCAGTGTAGAATTCAGGATACTCCTCAGCAGTAACATCTTCCACCTCTACTTCCTCATACTCAAGCACATTCCCACACGGAATGCTTGGATTAACACTTTCCTCAAACTCAATATCGACCTCCACAGTCTTACCAAGTTCCTCAACCTCCTGTTCATTTAAATCCAGAAGCAGGGCAATTTGTTCTTTAGTCAACGAGTGATCAACAAACTCACCCTCTTCAATCTCATCAGCATTAACTATACTCCTCACAATACCATCCATACCCACAAAAATGATTCTATTCTCTGAAATCACATCGATCGGTTTAGCATGAGAATAATCCTTGTATTGTACAGTCTGCATATTATTCCCCTCTGAACCACCACCAGTACTCGTATCAGCCTGATTACCTGCCGACGGTGCAGAACTACCGCTCGGTTGCTGATCAACACCACCTTCTCCATCCTGATCATCTTCATCACTCCTCAATTTCTTCAACTCGTCATCTTTGCACGTGAGCTGAAGGATGATCTCATCTTCTTTGTCAAGTCTCTCCTCCTGAGCAGCAACAAGGGCTCTCAGTTCCCTGTTTTCCTGTTGAACGAACTGAATATGCCTAAACATATTCCTATGTGCTAAATCACGAGCTGCTCTGTCTGCTTGCATCTATGTCTATTGAAGATGCAACAGATTCATCATGTGAAACCATTGAGCCTGAGGAGACATACCATAAAAGTTTGGATGAATCGACTGCATTGGACTCTGAGGACGATTAAACGCCATGAACGAATACTCAGGTCGTTGCACCATAGAAGGAGTAACTGGAGTTGTTGGCTGTGGAGTAGGCATACGTGCTAATACAGTCTAAAGCACATCACCAAACAATGGATCCGGTCTAGAAGTAGTCATCAATGTTATAGACGAAGGTACCGAAGAAACTGGAATCTGAACAGGAGTCGAAGATCGAGTAATCACAGGAGATCTCGGAATAGTCTGAGGCATAGGGGAAGTTGGAATAGGAGCTGAAATAGATACGGGTGGAGACGATCTTTTGAACGGTTGACTCGGTAATAAAAATCAATAAAAATCTGTTACGACTGAGCAATAAAAATCACCCACGATACTAGCAAGATTCACTGGACCGAACAAATCCATATGAAGTCGTTCTAGTGGTGTGACAATCGAGTTAATCGATTTGCACGGGTGTGACTTCTTCTTCTGTTTCCCCTTCTTGCATGCAATGCAATGATCATTAATCTTGAAGTTCTTAAGAGACACATCGTCCACCTAATAATTAGAAATGAGAAAATTCATCTTACGCATGTGAATGTGCCCCATGCGTTGATGCCATAGAATCGAGTCTTTCTCCATAGCCTTGGAGACAAAGCACGTTTCAGAGGGAGAAATTTTTACATTAACACTCAAGTCAAGGACATAAATATCATTTGATCGAGGTGATCGCATGACAACCATTTCTTCAGGAATTGTGTATCTCGGTTGAAGAATAACACACTCCTTGTCTGTGAAAATCGTGGTGTAGTGCTTATCACAAATCTGTGATACACTTAACAAATTGTGATCCACTTTTTCACAATAATTAACCTTTTCAAACGTAACCATCCCATTTGAAACCTCTTCTTCCTTAGTAATCATCCCACCGTTGTTACCAACAAATGCCACATAACCTCCCTGAATATCTCTAACATTGTTAAGAAGATCAAGGTTACCGGTAATATGCCGAGAACATCCACTGTCCAATATCCATTTGTGACTTAATACAGACCTGGATGAACTTTGTACAACAAAGTAAAATGATTAGTTCAAAAAGGCAGCCCAAGCCTCAGTCTTGGGCTCTCCTTTGAGATTTCGGAGATAAATTTAAATTAACACTTGCATCCAGTACTTGAGAATAGGTAATGGGTTTCTTGGTTATCTTCTTTAAGTAGCCGTCACGTATTATTCCCAAATCAGTGTTCTTACAAATCGATTGAGCACGGTCAACGAATTTGTTTAATACATTAGATGTTTCAACCCGAACCACATTCCTCGGGTTGACATCTGAATACATTATAAAACATTCATCAACTTGATTTTCTTTCAAGTTACGAGTTATTTCAGTCGTTTGGGTTGATGATGGCTAGATATTGTCAGCCTTTGCTTTGCAATTTTTCGAGACATGACCGGGTTCACCACATTTAAAACAGAAACAAGTGTCTAAAGATTTTTGTGGTTAAGTACAAGTCTTGTTTGTATGCAAAGGTTGAGGAATATCAACCTTGGGTTTTTCAAAAGTTACTGTCTTTGACACTTCATGTTTTAAACCCTTTTTAGTTTTATAAAATTCAAGATTTGTGGAATTCGATGAATTCTCAAAACCTGATGATTTTACAAACTTAATAGGTTTAAAAACATTTGTAATGGGTTTCACTTGAACATTATTTGATTTTGATTGATAAAATTGCCGTTTAAGTTCAGTAACCTTTGAAGTATCATCCTGAAAGACACTTTCAATCATTTCGGGTTTTAGAAGATTCAAAGGAACTTCCTTATCCGAAAAGACTTCAGATAACCCTTTTAATTTAAAAACCTTCCCATTGGAAGATTCAGGTTGAGGATTGATAAACTTCATCAAATCCTCATCAGACACAGAAGGCTTGTCTGACTTCTTTACTTTAGGAAATACCTTAGGAGTTTCAATGAGTCACCCAAAGGTTTTAAACCATATACTGCTTGTTCAAACTCATCGGGCTCACACAGAATGTGATTTTCACATCAGGCTCAGTCAACTCTTCAATAGAACCGTCCAATTCATTTTTGGTAAAAACTAATTTACTCTTAATATGAATCAGTTCTTGAGCTGTTTTGGTTTTATCAACATTTTCAGATTCAACAGTAGGCATTTCTGGACTTATGAATTGCTTTACATCAGGAATGCTACTATAATCCCCTTTGAAAGGAGGGGGAATCTCAACATACCCTAAACCGGCTTTCCCATTTTTCTTGTGAGTATTGTTGACTTCAATAATCTCATTTAAATGAAACGATGAATCTCGAAATTCTCCAAGTTTGTTTTTCAGTTCCAAAACTTCATTTTCTAAGTTGGAAATGCAGGTTCGGAGTCTAAGAATATCCTTGAAATGTTGTTCAACAACTACAATCTTACAATTAATTTCAGCTTTTAGATTATGATTGCTTTCTGACAGATTTTTAATTTTCAGTGTCGATTGATCCAATAATTTGGATTTCTATCGATAGCATCCATTGATCACGAAATGTTCTTTTGTGAGAGTAGTGTTCTGTTGTAAAACTGAATCAAGTTTGACCTTGAGCTCAACACATTCAGCACACTTAGTCACAACAGGTGAAGTTACTGTTTCTTTTGTTTCAGATACATTACTTGAAGGTTTAAGACATACCTCTTCAATCTTTGCCATACAAGCAAAAGATTTGGTTTGCTCAGGTGAACTATGATCTGAATCAGTTTCTGAATCTGATGTGTCACTTTCTTCAGTCAAATTATCTCCACTTGCATCCTCAAACTTTTCAACGGTTTCAACCATAGCAAGATTAGCTTGGTTGATCAGCAGTCGTTGAGACCAATCCAACCCTTTAGTTGCAGGAAGTGCTTTTGGTCCAGTCTTCTTATTATAATCTTCTTCAGAAGATTTCTTCTTGTTTGTTCCTGAGAACTTTTTCCCAAAGTTCTTTCAGTATTTCGAGGACCCATGAATTCCTTCTTTAGCTTATCACATTCTTTGGCAAAATGGCCAAATTTCCCACAATTATAACACTTAACCTTCAGCTTGTCAAACCCAACTCTCTTGTTCAGAGTCGACAGATCTTTTCCCATTCTTTGCATAAACCTTTTCACCTTCCTAACAATCATCGCCATGTTCCACTTGAGATCCATCAAATCAAGATCATCGGGATCGATCTGGTCATAGTCTTCATCGGTCAAGTCACTAGTAGCAATCTTGCTTCCAACCAGTTGTTCATATGAGGTCCTGAACGCACAAACAAAAGCAAATTGCTGTTCAGCCTCTTTCAGATTAACATTAGGAACATAACTTGATAAACCAGCACTTGATCCTGAATTGGCACATACAAAAGCAAATTGCTGTTCAGCCTCTTTCAGATTAACATTAGGAACATAACTTGTTGATCATTTTTGAAATAACCATTCTCCTTTAATACTAGTAAGAAAGTGGAATACGAAGGTGGTAATGCATTCTTCAAGGTGTCAATCTTATCAGACTCAGTCGGTTCAAGATTCAAAGTAGTCATTTTCACAACCAGATGACAAAACCGACTTATCATCTCTTCCACCGTCTCATTTTTCAGCAAAGTAAAACTTCAAAACTGAAATTTCACTAGAGTCTTCTTACTCTCAAGCGTGTTTCCCAAGCTTCTAGTTTTCAACGTTGCAAATAGAGACGAACAAGTCTTGATAGTGCTATACTGGTGAAAGATTTGCTTGGGCAATTCTATCGTGAGAGTAGAGTAGGCTTTGGTCTCACTTTCATAATCTTTAATTTCCTGAGCTTCGTAATGCATATGATCCTTCGGAGTCCAATCAAGTGTATCACTATCTACAAGAGTGCCGTGTAGACATCCTCAAGAAACCGAACACTGCTTGGATGTACCGAACCCAAATGAGCACAAAACCTCGGTTCCCACCAAGCAAACTCTGACATCTTTAAGAGTTTTGGACACTTATTATGAGTACCAATTTCATTGTACATTGACAGCATCTGTTGCATTAATGCATTCTGGGATGCTAACGCGTAATACGAGGCATTCTGAGAAGCCATGTTATCACAAGTTTTAATAGTCAAGGGACTAAACTTGTCAAAATGTGAAACTTAAAAAAATTGAAAGTCTACTGTTCAAGAATGAACAATACTTTTCACACGAATGAGAAAATAGTAACGAATGTGATTAAAATTGTAACGAATGTTGAGATAGGAATAAGATAACGAATGTGAAATGAACAGCGAATGGAAGTCTTAGCGAATGAGAATGTGGTCAACGAATGGTGAAGTGAATTTGAAAATTGAACGAATCAGTTGTAACGAATGTGAAACTAACGAATGATCAGTTGGAAATTAACGAATGAGTGGTTAAGAACGAATGTGAAGGCGAATATTGTTTTAATGAATGATCAGTTGGAAATTAACGAATCAATCTTCAAACCAGTTAACGAATCAGCCTTCATATCTTCAAACATTCAAATCTAGGCCCACACTAGTCCGTAATCAACAAAACCAATATCAAACAGCTCGGAATTCGAATCCGAACCTCAATAGGCTAGTCCGTAATCATAAACAACCACCTATACACTCAATTAACCAATTCATCAAACAATCACTAACCGCCATTAACATTCAAATCAAACTCTATCTATTCACTTAGATTATTTATCCAATCCAACTCAAACCAAACTCAAACTTCCATTATCAGTTTCAACTAACTTATGAACACACCTAATTTTAGTTGTCTCAGTTCAATTACTGTTACGATGAGACTCTGTTTCACCGGAACTTAACTAAACACCAATTCTTATCAATTCATAACTAATTCTGTTAAATCATTGATAGAATCATACGAGTAAACACTGAAACAACACGATGATCAAATAAAATGGCCCTGATACCACTTGAGAGAGCCTGATAAGGATCTAGATCTAGGATGACATCGTGTTGTTAGTTGATCAGGTATACGATTAGGTCGATTACGATTATGTCTGTGTATTGTGTGTTTTGAGAGGATATTTCGGCAGAGTAACGACATGAAAGGATAAAATTAACAGACTGAAATTACTTTAGAAATAATCTTACAGGTATATATAGGAGATGACCACATTCGTTAAGTTATCCTTAACGAATGTGTCATTCATTACATTAACCTAACAAATGAACACACTCATTCGTTAATACATTAAACTAGATGAATAGCCCTACATTCGTTATCTCATTAATACATAAGAATGTGTCATTGGTTAACGAATGAGCTTACATTAATACGAATGTGATACATTCGTTATGGGTTAACGAATGTAACTTACAAAAGAGCGAATGGCATATTTACACAAATAGCCCTTACATTATAATAATAAAACAATAAAGACCGAGACGTCCAAAACATGTATCAACAATATTATATTTATTTATATATTTTATAAGTCACTTTTCGCTCGTACCAAGCTTTATGCTTAAGTGTTATCGAGCGGGTCCCAAAGGTCATTGGTTTGACATAAGACGAGCTACGGGTTCTAAACGAGTCGGGTCTCGGGTTCGAGTCTCATTTGTTTCTTACCATCTTCTTTTATTACATTTTTATTATTATTACTTAATTATCTTTTATTTATTATACTTATTAGTTATTAGGTATTTATTATTATTATTATTATTATTATTATTATTATTATTATTATTATTATTATTATTATCATTATCATTATTATTATTATTATTATTATCATCATCATCCACCACCAAACACCCCCTAACCCCTAGCCTCTTAAGAACCCGTGACCTGCAACCCTTTCCCCCCCTAAACCATATTCTTCTTCCTTTCTCACCAACATCCGCCGCCGCCACCCCCATCTCCGGCCTTCCGTCCACCGGCCACCAAGGTGGCGCTCCTCCACTACCAGCACAAAATTCGAATCAAAGCTTTAATCAAGCTGCATGGAATGTGAATTCTTCCCGTCAAATCATTCGCATATGGGAATTCACATCGGGTTTCGCACGAGATGCAAATCAATCAATTCACATGAAGGGAAATTCGCATGGCGTTCGCACAGGGGAATTCGCATCGGGTTTCGCACGTCGTGCGAATAGGCTTGGGGTCAACGAGTCGCATACCCGGAAATTCGTACAGGTTGGATCGCATGAATTATTCGACGAGTTTTGGGATCTGGTTCTGTTTAGTCGCACCTCGGGTTCCGTGCTTGCCTTCAGATCGTCGGAGCCGAGTCTAGCCTTTCTGGAGCTCGATTACAGACTCGGATTGTACCTAGGGACCTCCGATTCTGTTTGATTTTGGTGGCAAAAGATACATATATATATATATATATACATATGGGTGAGTTCTAATGAAAACTCCTGTTAAAGAGAAAAACTTAAAAACTTATAAAAAACTATTTTTAACTTTTTAAAAAAAAAATTTTGAAGTTTCTTTTTTTTCCATTATTCTTATATGTTGCTATTGGTTCCAAAAATAAAAAAAAACTTGTCAGTAACCTCGTCGGTATAGTGCGCATGTGTAATAGTGTGCATTGCATATATGCAAAAGGGTTTGTATTGCAAAGAATACAACACTGTTGCACATATTTGATACATATCATTGTATATATGCAATATAAGACTAATACACACATCGAATACACATTAGTACGTATGTTAATACAACATTAACGCACATATGCACCACATCGACTTTTATTTTATTATTAACGCACATATGCACCACATCGACTTTTATTTTATTATTATTTTTTTTCCATATAATACAACGCTACTACACATATACAATACACATATATTGAATATATGCAATAAAACACTATTAAACTCAAAAATACATAGTAATACACATGTGTATTATAACGGTTTCGCACAGTAATACGTATGTGCATTACAGCGGGTTTTTTTAATTTTTTTAATTTTTTTCGAGTGAAATATAAGAAAATATAAGAATAATGGCTAAAACAGAATTTTAAAAATATTTTTTTATTTTTAATTAAAAATAATTCTTTAGGAGTTTTTAGGAGTTTATAAGTTTTTTCTCTAAATGTGAGTTTTCTCTTGATCCTCTCCCTATATATTTATATATATATATATAAGTATGTATATACTTGTATTTGTATATATGTGTATATGGATATCTATCTATATATGTGTGTGTGTCTATATATATATATATAGATCTATTATCAAGTCCACCTATTTCACCAAGACCAATTTCTCATCCGATTCAATCGGTGCTCGTTTGTGTTGACATTGGTTCATTTCGTGCCATTTTCAAGGATTCGTTTGTTCGCTTGTTTTTGTTTTAATCAATAAGAAAATGTAATGAAAACAAATATAATTTTTACCGCTTTTTGGTTGATTGAACTAGATCTTGAAATAAATGAAAGGATGGATTATGGAATGTTCGGTACATGAGATTTGTGTTGTGTGTATCGGTGTGTGTACTATGATTGGAGAATGATGATTGAATGGTGAGGATAAGGATAAAATTAGGGTTTAGGGGTTTAAATAGGCAAAGCCCATAGTCTTTTAGGCCCAAATCACTCTTAAGTCCAATAATCCCTTAATTCTACCCATACTCTACATATTATTTAATCAATTTAATTAACGTCTCTCGACACGACAACTGAAATAACTTGAAATATTTTATTTATTTATTTATTGAAACTAGGGCATTACAAGTCTCCCCCTTAATGTAACATCCAACTTTTGTTAAATAAATAACAAAAAGTTTTGTTAATATTGTGTGTCGTTAAAGTAGTCTTGTGTTAAGTTTTTGGGAAGTAGGAATTGGGAATGGGTGGTGGGACCCATGAAACCCCCTTTATATATATAACCCAACCACTTCTTCCTTTTCTTTTCCTTTCTCATCCAAACACATAAACACACACACACTCAAGAAACACTCACATACTTTCTCTCTAGCACTCGGATTTAAAATCCAAACCAATGAAGGGTGGAATCTTGTGTCTAACATCGTCAAGCAACAAGAATCACGTCCAGATCTACGTATTGACCAGATCTGAACTCGAACCCGAAGCAAAAGGTGGGTTTCGGTTTAAATGGTTAAGTTTTATGGTTAGAATCGTCATGCAAACAGATATAATGATAGATTGGGTTGTAAAATGTAAGAAAAATATAAACTTGGTAAGTTATAACCTCTCGGGTGCACTTTGTGATAAAAAGGTGGTGTTTGGACTTTGAGAGATGGGTTCAGGATCAGGCGCATGGGGTCAGAATGTGTCGAAAGTTGGGAAAGAGTAAAAATCAGGTCCTGAGGAAGAGCCACGAAGTAAAATGGTAAAAGCGAAGAAAGGCAGGCATTTCGCTTCGCTCAGCGATGAGAAGCGAAACAGGCATTTCGCTTCGCTCAGCCATGAGAAGCGAAACAGGCATTTCGCTTCGCTTAGTCATGCGAAGCGAAACAGTTCCATGAGAAGCGAAAAAGCATGTGAAGCGAAATTCCATGCATGCAAAGCGAAATTCTTCCATGCGAAATTTTATAAAATTCATTTTCTGATACATTTTTGTTAAAGGACTGTTAAGCGAAATTCTTCCAGCTCAACCCCAGCCAGGGGCGCTGCCCCTTGGACCCTGCTAGGGGCTGCCACCCCTAGACCCCGCTACCAGGGGCGCTGCCCCCGGACCCCCGTTAGTTGAGGGTGTCATTGACTTAGATATAAGAAGTAGTAGTAATTGATATTTGACACTCGTAATGCGTTATACAGTTAGCCGTGCACAACTAAAGAAGGGCATTACTATTAACAGCGAGAAAAACCGACTTCAGGTGAGTTTCTAGCCCCATTTATCCGTTATGTTTTTGGGGCTGTGTGCATACTCCTTTGTGATAGTTGTTAATACACTTAACTTAAGTGGTAAGTGTATGATATGTGTATGTTATATGTATGACTAAGTATTGAATGTTATTACGGAATGTTTATACGAATGAATATGTATATATACGTATATACATGACCAGAAGATATGTAAAGTATGCACGAATGAAAATGAATGTATGATCGAGTGACGTGACAGGTATGGTTATGGAGACAAAGGGACCAGACCCTAATAATATCTGAGACAGAAGGGACCAGACCCCAATAATATCTGAGACAGAAGGGACCAGACCCTGATAATATCTAGACAGAAGGGACCAGAACCTAATAATATCTGTGATGGTAGAAATAGAATAACCTATGGTAAATTACAAGGCCTTATGAAAGAAAGTATGTAAGCGCCAGTGCATGTATATAAAGTTTGTATGAAAGAAGTAAGAGTAAATAAGGTATGAATACGTATCTTCGGATGCGAATGAGTAAGGGTATGAATGTATTGTATGTTAAATGATTAACTAGAACTCACTCAGCGTAGCTGACTTTTAGTATGCATGCAGGCTAATAGATTGAGGCAGCTGGCTTGAGGAGGGACACATGGCATGGACGGAAGAGATTGGCATCTAAGAAGAAGTGTCATGACTGTTTTAATTAATCATTTATAAAAAGACAATTCGTATGCTAAGACAAGAAGGAATGTTTTGTAATGCGATGTTTGAAGTTTTTAATTATTCCGCGAAGTTTTTAGTTTACTCTGATTTTAGAACTGTATCTATGAGTAAATCCAACACCAAAGTAGGGTTACCAGGAACGGGGCCTTACACTTAAAAAGGTTTCGTCCTCGAAACCTATCTATTACATAAACAACAGCGGGTAGAACTTATGCATCTCCTCCTCTGTTTCTCATGTCACATGAGATCCTTTGCGATGTTTCCAGATCACCTTAACTAATGGAATGACCTTGTGATGAAGTTGCTTATCCTTACGGTCAACGATTTCAACTGGCTGTTCTATGTAATTCAATCGCTCATCTACCTCTATGTCCATTAACGGCACGTGAGACGTGTCGTCTGCAAGACACTTCCTTAAGTGAGAAACGTTAAAGGTAAAGTGAATCCCTTTCAGTTCAGCAGGTAGATCGAGCTTATACGCCACTTCTCCTACACAAGCTACGATCTTAAATGGTCCAATATACCTCGGGCAAACTTTCCTCTCTTCCTAAAACGAATGATACCTTTCCACGGTGAGACCTTAAGCATCACGTTGTCGCCAACGTTAAACTCGATCGGTCGTCGTCGCTTATCGGCATAAGACTTTTAACAGTCTTGAGCAGCTTTCATCCTTGCTTTGACTTTTTCAAACCTCGAGGAGGTTTCTTGCACAACTTCCAGACTACTAATCTCTTTCTGACCAATCTCTCCCCAACATACAGGAGTTCTACAAAGTCTACCATACAACATCTCGAATGGAGGCATACCAATGCTCGAATGGTAGCTGTTGTTGTATGAGAATTCTCTAAGTGAAGATGATCATCCCAACTCCCTCCAAAATCTAACACGCAAGCACGTAGCATATCCTCAAGGGTTTGGATAGTCCACTTAGACTGCCCATCTGTTTGAGGATGATACGCCATGCTGATGTTCAACCTCGTTCCCATTGCTTCATGAAACCTCTTCCAGAATCAGGAAGTAAAGCAGGTGTCTCTATCGGATACAATCGAAAATGGCACTCCATGCTTCGCTACCACTTCTTTAATGAACACATTTGCTAACGTTTCTGACGATATGGCCTCTCGTATAGGCAGAAAGTGAGCACTCTTAGTCAAACGGTCCACAATCACCCAGATGGTATCATGATTCTTAGCTGTACGCGGTAGCTTAGTTATGAAATCCATAGTGATGTGTTCCCATTTCCACTCGGGTACCTCCAAGGGCGGCATCTTCCCATACGGTTTCTGGTGTTCGGCATTAACTTGTAAGCAAGTTAAGCACTTACTGACATAATCAACCACTTCATTCTTCATACCAGGCCACCAATAGTTTTTCTTCAAGTTCTGATACATCTTGTTATATCCTGGATGAACAAGGTACCGTACAAGTAATGCCTCCATACCTTAAGGGCAAACACCACAGCTCCGAGTTCCAAATCATGGGTCGTGTAGTTCTTCTCGTGAAACCGTAGTTGTCGAGAGGCATAAGCTATAACCTTCTCGAGTTGCATCAGCACACAACCGAGACCTTGTATCGATGCGTCACAGTGTACATCAAAATTCTCCGTTCCCTCGGGTAGGGCTAGAATAGGGGCGCTACAGAGTTTGGTTTTCAACAGTTGAAAAGCGGATTCTTGCGCGTCACCCCAATTGTACTTAGTACCCTTGTGAGTCAAAGCGGTGAGGGGTTGAGCAATCTTTGAAAATCCTTCAATGAAACGCCGGTAGTAGCCGGCCAGTCCTAGGAATTGTCGCACCTCAGTCGGGGTCTTAGGTGCTTCCCAGTTTTTGATGGCCTCTACCTTACCGGGATCGACATGGATACCGTTCTCGTTGATCACATGTCCTAAAAAGTGAACCTCGCGAAGCCAAAACTCACATTTCGAGAGTTTAGCATACAGTTGTTCCTTCTTCAATAATTCCAGAATTACCCTTAAGTGTTCCTCATGGTCAGCCTTGTCCTTGGAGTAGACCAGGATATCGTCAATAAACACAATCACAAACTTGTCGAGGTACGCCTTGCACACTCGATTCATGAGATCCATAAATACGGCTGGTGCGTTAGTTAGACCAAAAGGCATAACCGAAAACTCATAGTGACCATACCGTGTTCTGAAAGCCGTCTTTGAAATATCTTCCTCGCGCACTCTAAGCTGATGGTAACCGGATCGCAGATCGATCTTCGAGTAGTAACTCGATCCTTGGAGCTGGTCAAACAGATCATCAATTCGTGGTAAATGATAACGGTTCTTGACCGTCACCTTGTTCAACTCCCGCTAGTCGATACACATGCGGAAAGTCCCGTCCTTCTTTCGGACAAATAAGACGGGGGCTCCCCATGGCGATGAGCTAGGTCGGATAAAACCCTTATCCAACAAATCTTGCAACTGGGTGGACAGTTCCTGAAGCTCCGCCGGTGCGAGCCGATACGGGGCTCGTGCTATGGGTGTTGCACCGGGTGTCAACTCGATTTGGAATTCGACTTGTCGTATAGGAGGGATTCCAGGCAGATCCTCCGGGAAAACTTCCGGGAAATCTCGCACAATCGGTATATCTTCAATTCGCTTCTCCTCCGCGGGTTTCTCAACAATATGCGCCAAAATTGCCGGATGACATACTTCTGCGCCTTCATGAGGGTAATGACGCTGGTGGTCATGCCGCTTATCTCGCCCCGGATCGAAATGATCTCGCCGGAAGGGGTAGTAATGTGGACTATCTTGCCGTGACATATAATCTCCGCTCGGTTCTCGGATAACCAGTCCATGCCGACCACGACATCGAAACTACTAAGCGTAAAAGGAATAAGGTCGATATCAAAAACATGACCTGACAGTTTTAACTTACATCCCTCAAGTACATGAGTCGCTACTATAGTCTTTCCGTCAGCTAATTAAACAGGAAACTTAGCATCTAACGAGGTTGGAGTTAAGTCTAAGAGTTGACTAAAGGCTTTCGATACAAAACTCCTATCAGCTCCAGTGTCAAACAAAACAGAAGCAAAACAATCGTTCACAGGGAACTTACCAGTCACCACGTACGGATCATTGCGGGCTTGACCCGATCCAATAACAAAAGCTCTTCCTTTACCATTGATTCCACCACCATTGCCACTTCCATTACCTCCATTGTTGTCGTTTTGTTTCAGCTTGGGGCAGTCTTTCTTAAATGTCCCTCTTGTCCACACTCAAAATATCTTTTGGTTGTCATGGGTGGTTTAGGAGCACCCTTTGCCGCAAGGTCTCCTCTACATTCCTTTGCTTGGTGACCCATCCTTCCGCATCTCTGACACTTGACACGGTCACACGGGCCAGCATGATGATAGTTGCACCTGTTGCACTTCGGATATTTCCCAGCATATCCGCTCGAACCCTGCCCGCTACCGTTGTTATTGTTATTGTGACTCTGATTATTGAAGCTCTGGGTGAATTCGGGCTTTCGGTAGTGTTGTTGCTGTGGAAGGTTCGAGGATGAGGATCTGGTGTTGTCAAACTTTCTCTTTCCATTGTTCGGGTTGTTGTTGCTGTTGTTGTCAGTGTTCGGGTTGTCATGGGCTTTAGTGGTTGAACCCCTAGGTGGTAGCGCACCTTGGGTCACTGCTTGATCCGTTAGTTTGTGAGCTAATCGAATCGCTTGTTGAATCGTGGCTGGCCTGGAAGACGTCACCATGCCCTGAATTTGCGGTGCTAACCCATCAATATACATTTCAATCCTCTTACTCGGCGGGTCTACCATCCGTGGACACATCACAGCTAACTCGTGAGAACGGGTAGTGTAGGCTTCGATTTCTGAACCCACCATCTTGAACTCCTCCCAGTTCATAGCGTTAGCCAGTTCTAATCCAAGGATCTGCACGTTTGAATTCCACCAAGTGAGGGCAGAATCTTCAAGTGTTCCAGCAGCAAATTTGACCCTACTGGCAAGGGGGCAATTACACATCTCAAACGCCGATTCGGCCTTCTCAGCCCAACGCAGGAAGCCTATAGCTCCCTCGGTGCCCTTAAACGAACTGGGCTTGCAGTCAAGGTAATTCTTGAAGGTACACGTTCCTATTGGACCTCCAGCTTGGTTCTGTGCATGTGCGGCTAGAGCGGCCGCCGCGTGGTCGTTCAGCAGAGTTTGGAGTTCTGCTGCAGTCAAGTTGATGTTACCACGTCTGTGTCCAGCGTTTCTTCCAGACATCTAGGTGTTATCCTTCTCAGATGTCCTCGTTTGAGGACACCTCTGAGTGTGCCTCCGGCTCAGCCGGTTCTTCCTCCGGTTCCTCTTCGGGTTCCTCCTCGGGATCTTCCTCGGATTTTGAGCAATTTGCGTCTGTAAGATATCGCATCGCTCTAGAGCTATCTCTGTCCGGGATCCCGCCACAAGAAGTTGCTCTTGCAAATCTATCATATCTGCTTGCATTTTTCTCATAATCTTCATCTGTTGGTCGCTAGCATATTGCATTTCCTTCATAGCCGCTGTCAGGCGGAAAATTTCCTCCTTAGTTTCGGTTCCATCTCTTAACAGTCCCGAAACGTTCGCTCTCGCATAACGCATGTAACCCACGTCACGCTCCAAGCATGAAACAACAGCTACGAGAACTCGCTCTACAGGTTCGGTTATGGGTGGTAGGGTGTTGGGGTAAGCAGGATGGTTCGGGGGTGGTAATGGTGGAACTTGTTCACGATTGATCATACGTCTGATCATATTAGGGTACCAATCCCAGCTAACTTTGTTTTCGTACATGCCTCCGGATAAGGGATACCACTTCGGTGCGGGAGCTTCGAGTTCCGGGACTACTCGGGGTGGCGATGCGGTAGGTAACTGCGGTTCCTTCTCGTGAGCATGAGTCATCAGATCGGATGATGATGAGGGTGGCGTCGACATCCCTACAGGTAAGCCGTGTATGCGCGCGTATGAGTGAAAGAGGTAAAGAGATAAGATAACAGGACTACACAAACCTATGCAGTGCGTATCATTATAACTAATGGGTCGTCGCGGTTATAGTCTAGTATGCATGCAGCTTCTAGTTCGCTATAACCAATGGCTTTGATACCAATCTGTCACACCCTCAAAATCCACTAACGGAGTTTTACCGTCAGGGGATGTGAACTAACAGGATCGGAATCATTAGTTATAATCAAACCATAAAACAAAGTTTCAAAACCATGAAAACGTTTACGAGTAATTAAATGCGGAAGCGTAAAACCATAAAAACCAATGTTGCATCACGCAGGACGACTTAAAACCCAAAGATAACCGTTTAAAATAAGTTTGCATAATTAAAGGTATTTCAAGCAATGAATGATCCTAAACCGCGCGCCCCGCCTCGGCTACCTGAGAATAACATACTAAAAGTGTCAACACAGGGTTGGTGAGTTCACGAGTTCAAATAAAATAAAGCGTTAGCGTTTGCGTTCAGCGTCTTGCGTTAAGCGTTTTGCGTTCAGCGTTTTGCGTTAAGCGTTACCAGATAGTGTTATGTCAATTATATATCTATAGGTAGCTAGCCAATAAAACAAGTATTACTAAGTGTTCGACACCGAAGCTGACTGTTTATCATTTGCCTTGCCACCAGGTCTATCCCGACCATGGTATGTGTTTAGCCAAGATTACACCCACTCGACCTCCAGTCGAGTTTAGCGTTGGGTGGGGTTTGTCAAACCCAGTAGTACTACTCAACAATGACTCGCTATTATCCAATATTAAACGGTTCGATGTGAATGAAGGACTTTAGTTAACGCGTTTGCCACTTAGTCTTTACAAGTGATATATAATTTATACTAACAAAATCTTAAATGCGTTTTTCGGAGTATGTTATCTCCCCCAAGTGAAAAGCGTTTGAAGACAGTTTAAAAGGGGTAAGTGAACTCATTGTTTGCGAAGAATTCCCAAAAATAAATCACCAAGTGATGCGCGTCACAGAAAACTCTCTCTAGCGTTCTAAAACAACAAAGAGATTTTCTAAGTATTCAAGCTATTAACGAGTCTCTAGACCCGACACGTAATACCTATGCAAATATTACGTTTCGTGTTTCGTTTGTGAATCGTGTGTGACTTTAACAAGTATATTTGTGATACGTTACATGTGTGAACAATTATTTACGTGTCATGTATTTATAATGTACATCACTAGCAACTATTCCCCGCAGGGGCAATTTTGTCAAAATACCACAATTATTTAGCAAGTATTCCCCGCAGGGGCAATTTGGTCAAAACCTAACAATTAACTAGCAACTAGCACTTTTCATGCATTTTCACAAAGTTCGGCAGTTAACTTTACCGAGACAGAATTTGTAATTGAAAGATTACACTATTCCACCGATCATAGCATCTCAATTAATTCATCAAAAATCATCACAAAAGCATACATGAATTACGTTTCCAGAACATATTTTATTTTATTTTTATTCCACATATGTTTCTCACAATGATCAAAACATTACAGCAAACTCATAACAGTAAAATTCATGCGCAACAGAATGTTATTTGAAATTACCGTTGAATGAAAAATCCAAAAAATGCAAGACCACTTGGGTTAGGTTCCTAACTCAACAAGTCAACTTCCAGAAGTGGAACCAACCCAATTGGTCTTGTAGTTCATGAGATATGCTAATTACAAAACAACCTAACAGCAGGTCTCACAATTCAGATTCGCACTTCAGTTTTGTAAAATCATAAAGATTAACTTTTACTCGTCCAAAAATTACAAACTTGGACTCTATAAAAACTAGACTCAATAAAGTACCCTGTAGTGTTAACAAACTCAACCAATTTCCACATTAACATTTATTTACAGTCGTCTAAACATAACTTACAATCTGTCCAGTACCATTTTTGACCTTTAATCACAATTAAATCGTTTGACCAACCAAAACACCTCCAAATTTGGCGTGGTTGGACTTTCTGAAAACTAAACTCAGAGTACTACCTTGTAGACTCATAATTTGCTCAGTTTGCTTTTATATTCAACAAGTTACACATCATTCAATCTTAACAATCACTGCTGTCAAAAACTCAGCAAGCCTAAACAATCATCTAACATGCATCCTAAGCATACGACATAACCCAAACATGTAATACACATAATTAATCATAGAAAATCAGTAGCAACCCTCTAGGGTTTACAAACAATCAACGATTCATCAATCTTTCACCGTTCAAAATCACATATGATCCTCAATATCAACAACCAATACATAATCAATCATCCTCTAGTAATAATCAATCATAAGAACACTTAATATGATATTTAATAGTTAGGGTTTCATATTTATACCTTAAAACGCAGAAATAAACCAAGGGAAACGTGAGGGGTGCTTAGAAACGAGTGTAGGATGCTCCGATTATGAAAAATCAAGCTTAAACGAGTGTGATATGTGTGTGTGTGAGGCTGCCGTCGCAAGAGGGAGGGGAGAAAGGGGCTGGCCGATCAGGTTTGTGAGGGAGAGAAGGAGGTTAGGGTTTTAATATTATTAATAATAATATAATACACTTTGGTCCCTCAACTTCTAACTTGTACTTTTCTAGCCTAAATTAACTAGTTTGCATCTTGAGTTAGCGTTTTATACTATGTAATCACATAACACATAATCCTAAATCATAATTATCACATAATTATTGTTTTGACATTTCTCGTTTATTCACCAATTGTTTGCGTCAACTCGTTTGCGTTTCGGTGCAATTCCCGAAAGACTACACACGTAGTAAGTGTCAAGCGTCATTTAAACCCTAGTTTAAATGTAATGAGGTGTGCGTTATAGATTCAGTGATCTTTAAGTTTGAATTGACGGAGTTGAGTTAATGGAGTTAACCTGAAATTGACGATTGTCACAAATTCGCATTGGGTTTCGCACGAGATACTAATCCATCGATTCGCATGAAGGGAAATTCGCATAGGGGAATTCGCATCGGGTTTCACACATCGTACGAATAGGTTTGGGGCCAACGAGTCGCATACCTAGAAATTCGCACATGTTGGATCGTGCGAATTATTCGATGAGTTTTGGGATCTGGTTCTGTTTAATCGCACCTCGGGTTCCGTGCTTGCCTTCAGATTGCCGGAGCCGAGTCTAGCCTTTCAGGAGCTCGATTACAGACTCGGGTTGTAATACCCCGAATCCCGAGAATCCTACAGTTGGTATTCATCCATCATACTTATAAAAATACTTAAACTTGAAAACCGTTCATTTCATAAAAACAACCAATTCAGAGTATAGTTTAGTGGAAAACCATAATTAATAAAATAAGTTCCCAAAACTTGGGAGTTACGCCCAAAACCAATTCAAATATATTTGATAAGACTTTTTAAAATAAATGTTTAATATTTAAATCTTCACCGTCCAAGTAGCTTCGTGCACGTCCAAGCGATAAGGCATCCTTCTCCTAACCTAAAACTCACACTAACATGCACACAAAGTCAGCTTGAGCTGAATGAGTTCAAGTTTTAATAAATAACATCGATAATAATAATCATAATAGTCATTCGAAAGATTTTAAAAATATAAAAGGGATACATCAGTTAGGCCATCATCATCAATAAAAATAATCATTTATATATATATATATATATATATATATATATATATATATATACATACATATATATAAACATCTTTATAAGTAGATCCCTATATATATTAATATACATATATATAACATCCAAGTAATAACATCAGGGTCGAGCAAACGTACAACCTAAACACGTAACATCTCATTCAACGTATGTAAACATAAAGTAGGCATACGTAACATCCGTAGTCGATAACGACTACTAACATCGCCAAATATTGGCCATACAATAATACATACATACGATAATATCATCTCAAGGCCTACCCTATACAATTAAGCCCATCCAAAATAATTTTAAACATTTCATCAAGCAAAATTGCTTAGGTGTGCATGCTAGCCCAAAATCTTAAAAGAGTAAAAAAGGGGCATCATGAACTCATCTGACACAAGACACGTATTCACCACGAGCTAGATAATCCCTAAGTATTCCCAAAACTCAAACACCTGTCGGTTTACATACAAGCATTACAATCGACATCGAAAGGACTCGTTTATCCTACGAGACATTCTAACATGGCTAGAGTTACCTAAAGTCTCGACCTCATCAAACTCAATCATAACAGCCCCCGGGGCCTTACATTCACCAACACGACCCTTAGATACTCCCGGGAATAAAGAATTCCCAATTTACCCCCAGAAGCACTAGGTGACACTAACACGCGCGTTTAAGAGTCGTTTAGGCCATTAACATCAAACTCAGCCCCGTTTGGACCCAACATGATAAAATCACATCCAACAAGTCCACACAACGCTACACGAGTCAAATGGTTCGGTAACTCGCAAGTACAACGCATCAACCATTCAATAAACGCAATTGCGCGTTGTACCGACCCGTTTGAGTAACCGACAACAAATTCAGCCCCGTAACTTATAAAAATTAATTTCCAACAGCCCGTACACCAAATCAAGTTCCCCCGAGCTGAATTGGTCATTAATCACTTCAACCCTCGCGTTAAACGCAACAATCAACAATTCTAGTCAACCGAACGCAGTCTATCAAACTACAACTAGTTGACCAATCTAACGAACACCAATGAACATGATTTTTAAGTATGATATACCAGACATACCTAGGAAGATTTTGGTGCAAAAACCTCACTCAAAACAGTCCCAGAAGAGCTCAATTGGACTGCCACCCGGTTAGCCTAAAACAAGCCATTAATCGATCAATACGCGTGCTATAACGACCAATTAAGGTGTAAAAGACTTGGGGAATCAAAGAACTAACCTTTAATTGATGTTTTATGCTCACACCATGGCTGGAAAGAAGAAAATTGCAGGGGGGAGCTATGAAGCTGCCGATCGGACAAGGTATAGGATTAGGGGTTTTTTTTTTGTTTATTGTTATAATATAAAAATGTTTCATCCTAACCCCTCAAATTTAAGAGATATGGCAACTTGGAAGGATAACTTAACGTACCGGGAAGATGGTTGGGTCAACAAAACATGCCGGATAACTCTCGAGAAATATACATACTCTACATGCTTTAAATCTTTAAACCGAAAAATTAGCGGGCGTTACAAGTCCACCCCCTTACAATGGGATTCGTCCCCGAATCCCGATGCGACAGGAACAACTGCGGATTGAGTTTTATCATCTCGTCTTCGGACTCCCAAGTAGCCTCGGAACCCTTAGGTGCCTCCACTGCACCATCACCTGACTAACCACTTTATTTCTCAAACGCCTTTTCTGACGGTCAAGAATAGCGATAGGCTCTTCAACGTAGTTCAGCTTGCTATCAAGCTCAATATCATCAAGAGGCGCATGGGCCTCCTCATCTGCTAAACATTTCCTCAAATGGGACACGTGGAAAGTAGGATGAATCCCAGCGAGCTCATCGGGCAACTCCAGTCTGTACGCTACCTCACCAACACGGGACAATATATGGAACGGACCAATGAACCTTGGACTAAGCTTCCCCCTATTACGAAAACGAATAATACCTTTCCAAGAGGAAATTTTCAACATAACCCGATCCCCAGCCTCAAACACAATAAGTCTTCGCCTTTTATCCGCATAGGACTTTTGACGATCCTGAGCGGCCTTCATAAAAGCCTTAATCTTATCGAGTTTCTCAGTTGTAGCCTCAACCACCTCCAAACTACCCAAATGTTTCTGACCAATGGAACCCCAACAGACTGGAGTTCTACACCTCCTACCATACAACATCTCAAACGGTGGCATCCCAATCGTGGCGTGATAACTGTTATTATACGAGAACTCTACCAACGGTAAGTGACAATCCCAACTAACACCAAAATCGATAATGAAAGCCCGCAACATATCCTCAAGATTCTGTATGGTTCTCTCGGACTGACCATCCGTCTGCGGGTGATAAGCGGTACTGATGAGAAGTTTGGTAACCATCTCCTCATGGAACTTCTTCCAAAACCTGGAGGTAAAACGCGTATCCCTATCCGAAACAATAGATACCGGCACCCCGTGCCTAGAGACGATCTCACGAATAAACACATCGGCCAGCTGCTCCGAATTAAAAGTCTCTCAAATCGGAAAGAAATGAGCAATCTTGGTCAGTCTATCAACGATTACTCAAATGGTGTCATAACTACCCCTAGGAGTATGCGGCAATTTAGTCACAAAATCCATCGTAAGATGTTCCCACTTCCACTCAGGTATTTCCAACGGTTGAAGCTTTCCTAACGGCTTCTGGTGCTCGGCCTTAACTTGCAGAAACGCCAAACACTTACTCACGTACTGAGCCACCTCAAACTTCATCGCAGGCCACCAATAATTCTTCTTCAGGTCTTCGTACATCTTGGTCGCGCCCGGGTGAATGGAATAGCGCGACTTGTGTGCCTCATCCAAAAATTTATCTCTAAATCCCCCATACCTCGATACCCATAAACGCCCATCCTTATACTTCACCCCATCACCGACGTCTTCCAACAATTTTTCTTGACCCCAAAAACGCTCTGACATAATCCATTCCATCTGTAAAGCTTCATTCTGGACGTTGGCTATTTGTTTCAAAATATCAGGTTTAAGAATAAGCTGATAAGATTTCACACGAATAGGTTCCGGCCTCTCCTTCCGGCTCAACGTGTCGGCTAGCACGTTAGCCTTACCGGGATGGTACATAATCTCCAGATCATAATCCTTAATCAACTCCAACCATCGACGCTGCCGCATATTCAGTTCCTTTTGTTCGAAGAAATACTTCAAGCTCTTATGATCGGTATAGATAACGCAAGGAACACCGTACAGATAATGCCGCCACAACTTAAGCGTAAACACAACCGCCGCCAGCTCCAAATCGTGAGTAGGATAATTCGCCTCATGAGGCTTTAACTGCCGTGAGGCATAAGCGATGACCCGACCTCGCTGCATCAGAACACACCCAAGCCCCAGGTAAGAGGCATCAGAATAAACCACCAGATCATCAGTGCCATCGGGTAAAGCTAGAATCGGGGCATGAGTCAACCTGTTCTTCAACTCGACAAAAGCCTCCTCCTGCTCAGAACCCCAGACAAACTTAATGCTCTTCTTAGTCAACTTGGTCAATGATGAAGCAAATTTCGAAAAGTCGGGAATGAAGCGGCGGTAATACCCCGCCAAGCCCAAAAAACTACGAATTTCGGATGGAGACTTAGGAGATCCCCATTCGTTTACGGCTTCCACCTTTGCAGGGTCAACCAAAATACCACTCGGGTTAATAACATGACCCAAGAACTGAACCTCGCGTAACCAAAAGGAACACTTAGAAAATTTCTCATACAATTTGTTCTTTCGCAGAGCTTCCAAAACTTCCGTGAGATGGACGGCGTGATCGGATTCGCTTTTGGAATACACAAGAATGTTGTCGATGAACACAATAACCGAACGATCGAGCATTGGCCTACACAACCGGTTCATAAGATCCATGAACGCAGCCGGTGCGTTGGTCAAACCGAAAGACATCACGAGGAACTCATAATGCCCATAACGAGTGCGGAAGGCAGTCTTAGGAATATCTTCCTCTCGAATTTTCAACTGATGATACCCGGACCTAAGGTCGATCTTCGAGAACCAACTAGCTCCTTGAATCTGATCAAATAAGTCATCAATCCTTGGGAGAGGGTACCGATTTTTAACAGTGAGTTTATTCAATTCACGGTAGTCAATGCACATCCGCATGCTACCGTCCTTCTTCTTAAAGAATAGGACCGGGGCACCCCAAGGTGAGATGCTCGGTCGAATGAAGCCCTTGTCGAGCAAGTCTTCCAATTGAGCCATAAGTTCTTTCATTTCATTCGGTGCTAGACGGTAAAGGGCTCGAGCAACGGGTTTTACGCCCGGCACAAGGTCTATTTGGAACTCGACCTCGCGGTCCGTCGGCACATCTGAAAAAGCATCTGGAAATACATCCGGGAAATCCCGAACAATAGGAATATCACCGACGGTAGCCACCTTGGTTTTCATATTTATAGCATACGCCAGATACGCCCGGCAACCCCGCTGCATCAATCTTCCCGCCTTAAGCATAGATATGATATGTGGCGTCGCACCATTCCGGTCACCAAAGACCGTAATTTGGGTCCCATCCGGGGCCCTCGGACGAACAAGTTTCTGACCACAAATGATCTGAGCATCAACACTCGCGAGCCAATCCAACCCAAGCACCACATCGAAACAGCCAAGCAGCATCAAGTACAACCGCACCGGAAATCTATACCCAGACAACTCGATGGAAGATCCCTGAATAGCCCTAGACACAGAAACGGACTTTCCTACGGCAACCTCAACCTCAAACACATCGACTACGCGCTCGGGTGATTTATTCAGCGAGGAACAGAAAGCGGTAGACACAAAACTTCTGCTGGCACCCGAATCAAATAAGACCGATGCCTGTAATTCATCAAGTAAAAAGGTACCTGGGATAACATTACACTACTACTTAGCTACACGATCATACATACGATTCCAAAGGAATGAGGAATTATAACGGTGGAATAAAAGATAAATAAGGAAAAAGTACCTGAAACAACATCTGTGTCATCCTTCGCCTCTCTCTTGGAGATGTTGAAGGCCCTTGCCCTGGCCTTCGGCTTCTCTTCCACCTTCCCCATCGAGGAAGTTCCCTGACCGGACCCCCCGCCTTGGTAGTAGGACAGTTCGATGCCAAGTGGCCGGAACACTTACAGCGGAAACAAGTCAACGTCGGACACTCGAAATGGGGTGTCCAACCTTATCACATGGGAAACAAGAACCAGACCCACTCTTACATTCCCCCTTGTGTGGTCTCCGGCACTTCTTCCAATTCCCAAACGCCGCATCCCTCTTAACATCCGGAGTCTCAGTCTTTACCCTCTTCTCAGACGAATTAAAATTGCTTCCCCCGGGCCACTTACCGTATGAATTTGAGTTCCAAGTCTTTCTAGTCTCGGTCGGCGGCAACTTCTCCCTCTGATCATGCAACATGCCCGCTAGGGTAACCACCAAGTGAAAGGAGCTCATGTTGGTGGTCACCACACCCCTACGAATATCCACCGGAAGGCCCTTCACATACTTCTTAATCCTCTTTGCCTCAGGAGTAACCAGATCGGGACATAAGCGAGCCATCTTATTAAACTTTGTGGTGTATTCCTGATGCGTCATACTGCCCGCCTCCAAGGTCAAGTATTCCTGTTCAATCTTATCCAATTCATGCGGAGGACAAAACTGATCAAGAACCAATTTCTTCAACTCATCCCACGTCATCCTCCTAATCGAACGATCACCCATAGCCTGCGCCAGATTATTCCACCAACACAATGCCTCAAAACGAAACGAGGCAGTAGCATAAGTCACCATGTCATCCCCCTTGCACGTACTAACTCTCAGAACAGCCTCCATCTCCCTCACCCACTGATGTGCTGCCAACGCATCCTTAGTACCATCGAAAGAAGGGGGTCACACTTCTTAAAGTCACCATATGAGCAACCCTGAGTAGATACACTAACAGTCCTCACTTCGTCTTCATCCCCATTCGGCACATACACCTCCTCCTCCTCTTCGACCTGCACCTCCTTACTTTTCCTTCCCTTATCCGAACCCTTACCAAACAGTAACTCCTCCATGGCCCTAACGGCCTCAGCAACGATCTCAGGAATGGCGCTATGGAACACCAGGTAAACCTCATCCGCGATAGCCACGCGCATAGCAAGATCTAAGGCGGGGTTATCCCCCTCCTCATGAATCGGGGTTTCCTGCTGGGGAGTAGGAATCTCACTCTCAGCTTCGGCACGTGGCTTAAGACCACGGCCGCGAACACTAGGACCACCTCTCTTAGCTGCTCGAGTATTAACCATGACTTATACCTACAAAGACAGAATTTTAACGCGGTCAAGTACAAGTGGCATTTAGAACATGTAAGGTAAGGGTAAACTTCTAATGACGTTAATCAAGTGTAATTAGTCGTTTACTTTACCCCGCTCGTCCTAATCACCCCCGGCCCCTAACCACATTAGCATTCTATCTAACACTTAAACAATTAATCACATACTAGAAACCTTAAAATTCAAAGGAATGACTAAACAATTTAAAGTTACCTCTTGGCGTGCAGCTACTTGCGGTGGGCATACAAGTTTCTCTCTTACACTTCGAGTCCAAGCATTCGGGGATGCTTGGATCCCTCGAACCATGGCTCTGATACCAATTTGTAAGACCCCGAATCCCGGGAATCCTACAGTTTGTATTCATCCATCATACTTATAAAAATACTTAAACTTGAAAACCGCATTTCATAAAAACAACCAATTCAGAGTATAGTTCAGCGGAAAACCATAATTAATAAAAATAAGTTCCCAAAACCCGGGAGTTATGCCCAAAACCAATTCACATATATTTGATAAGACTTTTTAAAATAAATGTTTAATATTTAAATCTTCCACCCACGTATGCCCTTCACCGTCCAAGAAGATTCGTGCACGTCCAAGCGATAAGGCATCCTTCTCCTAACCTGAAACTCACACTAACATGCACACAAAGTCAGCTTAAGCTGAGTGAGTTCAAGTTTTAATAAATAACATCGATAATAATAATCATAATAGTCATTCCAAAGATTTTAAAATATAAAAGGGATACATCATTTAGGTCATCATCATCAATAAAAATAATCATCCTTATATATACATACATATATATAAACATCTTTATAAGTACATCCCTATATATATACATATATATATACATATATATAACATCCAAGTAATAACATCAGGTCGAGCAAACGTATAACCCAAACACGTAACATCTCATCCAACGTATGCACACACAAAGTAGGCATACGTAACATCCGTAGTCGATAACGACTACTAACATCGCCAAATATTGGCCATACAATAATACATACAAACATACATACGATAATATCATCTCAAGGCCTACCCTATACAAGTAAGCCCATCCAAAATAATTTTAAACATTTCATCAAGCAAAATTGCTTAGGTGTGCATGCTAGCCCAAAATCTTAAAAGAGTAAAAAGGGGCATCATGAACTCATCTGACACAAGACACGTATTCACCACGAGCTAGATAATCCCTAAGTATTCCCAAAACTCAAACACCTGTCGGTTTACATACAAGCATTACAATCGACATCGAAAGGACTCGTTTATCCTACGAGACATTCTAACATGGTTCGAGTTACCTAAAGTCTCGACCTCATCAAACTCAATCATAACAGCCCCCGGGGCCTTACATTCACCAACACGACCCTTAGATACTCCCAGGAATAAAGAATTCCCAATTTACCCCCGGAAGCACTAGGTGACACTAACACGCGCGTTTAAGAGTCGTTTAGGCCATTAACATCAAACTCAGCCCCGTGTGGACCCAACATGATAAAATCACATCCAACAAGTCCACACGACGCTACACGAGTCAAATGGGTCAGTAACTCGCAAGTACAACGCACCAACCATTCAATAAACGCAATTGCGCGTTGTACCGACCCGTTTGAGTAACCGACAACCAATTCAGCCCCGTAACTTATAAAAATTAATTTCCAACAGCCCATACGCCAAATCAAGTTCCCCCAAGCTGAATTGGTCATTAATCACTTCAACCCTCGCGTTAAACGCAACAATCAACAATTCTAGTCAACCGAACGCAATCTATCAAACTACAACTAGTTGACCAATCTAACGAACACCAATGAACATGATTTTTAAGTATGATATACCAGACATACCTAGGAAGATTTTGGTGTAAAAACCTCACTCAAAACAGTCCCGGAAATGCTCAATTGGACAGCCACCCGGTTAGCCTAAAACAAGCCATTAATCGATCAATACGCGTGCTATAACGACCAATTAAGGTGTAAAAGACTTGGGGAATCAAAGAACTAACCTTTAATTGATGTTTTATGCTCACACCGTGGCTGGAAAGAAGAAAATCACAGGGGGGGCAATGAAGCTGCCGATCGGACAAGGTAATAGGATTAGGGTTTTTTTTTATAGTTTATTGTTATAATATAAAAATGTTTCATCCTAGCCCCTCAAATTTAAGAGATATGGCAACTTGGAAGGAAAGATTAGATAACTTAATGTACCGGGAAGATGGTTGGGTCAACGAAACATGTCAGATAACTCCCGAGAAATATACATACTCTACATGCTTTAAATCTTTAAACTGAAAAATTAGCGGGCGTTACACGGGTTGTACCTCGGGACCTCCGATTCCATTTGATTTTGGTGGCAGAAGATACATATATGTGTGTGTGTTTGTGTGTGTGTGTGTGTGTGTGTGTGGTTAAGTTCAATGGAGAAATCATATTAGTGTGAGAAGTTAGAGAAATCTTTTGAACCAATCAGATTTTTTCTTTTTCTTTTCTCATTTAATTAAATGCATGGGCATTTTAGTAAATTTCATAATTTCTTTTATATGGTAGGTATTAATGGTTTTTTGAATTTTCAAATTATCATAACAATTATTTTATATCCTATATTTTTGTTAATTTAAAACTTAAATCAAAACCGATTACTGAGTTGATTATGACTATTTTTGCTTTGCGTAACATGCCATGATTCGACAACATAACAAAGACATGATCAGGTTATTTATAGAATATCAATTGCAGTTTTGTGTCGCAATAGTTTCATATATTCCCCCTACACTTACCTACACGAGTTCATATTTATACAATACTTGGTAGAGAAATATGTCATTATTCTTTTATACCACACACTTTACATAAGCAAACCCTACACTACACTACACTACACTACACTACACTACACTACACAATAACTTACTAACCACATACATTACCCTACATTGACCTCCACATGGTAACATCCGTAGCATACATGGTTGGAAAACACAAGTCACCAGAATTTTTAATTTAGCCTACACTGACCTACACACCTTCGGACAGATGATATCTTTTCACAAACTGAGACGATTTGTAAGAATCACATGAATACTTTTGTGGATTTGATGGATTATCTCTTAATTTAGAAGATATCGCGCGATAAAGGGGTGACATAATTGATATTACGAATCTTGTGCAGATTTGGAATATGGAAAGTCAATGAGGGTTTGATTATAACAAGCAAGTTTCCAAACAACTAGCTTAGTTTCCTATTTTGATTGTATCACAAGATTACTATTGTACCGTTTTCATTAAAATATAAATCTTAAACCTGCATAATTAATTACCAAAACTGTCACAATAAATGTAGGCCTATCTAATGGTCAGGATTCACTTCTCCAACTTCTCACTCTAATTTCATTTCTCCACTAAACCGTCCCCTATATATATAAGTATGTATATACTTGTATTTGTATATATGTGCATATAGATATCTATCTATATATATGTGTGTGTGTGTGTGTATTATCAAGTCCACCTATTTCACCAAGACCAATTTCTCATTCGATTCAGTCGGTTCTCGTTTATGTTGACATTGGTTCGTTTCGTTCCATTTTCAAGGATTCGTTTGTTCGCTTATTTTTGTTTTAATTAACAAGAAAATGTAATGAAAACGAATATAATGTTTACCTTTTTTTGGTTGATTGAACTAAATCTTGAAATAAATGGAAGGATGGATTACGGAATGTTCGGTACAGGAGATTTGTGTTGTATGTATGGGTGTGTGTACTATGATTGGAGAATGATGATGGAATGATGAGGATAAGGATAAAATTAGGGTTTAGGGGTTTAAATAGGCAAAACCCAAAGGCTTTTAGGCCCAAATCACTCTTAAGTCCAATAATCCCTTAATTCTACCCATTCTCTACATATTATTTAATCAATTTAATTAACGTCTCTCGACACGACAACTGAAATAACTCGAAATATTTTATTTATTTATTTATTGAAACTAGGGCGGCGTTACAGAGAAGTTAAGTACATGAAGAGTCCTAATATTATGTCATACTTGTAGGTAGATAGTCACTATTAATGATAATTTATAACAACTTTTAATTTCTGTTTTAAATTAAATGCAAAACTTTATAAATTACTTTTTATGATGTTTGGTAGTCGACCGTCTTTTTATGATGGATGGGATCATTTGTGGAAGATGGGAATGGAGTACAGAACATATAGGGCCGATATTGTTAGAGGAGTTAAGAGGCTTGTTAACTACGTGCCAACATGTTCTATTGGAGTCCGGATTCGACAAAACTATTTGGTGTGGAGACCTTTCAAGTGCATTTTCGGTTAGAATATTAAAAGCATTTTGGCATAAAAAACTTTGGTCAGGCCCGCTTCAATCTTTGATTGGAATAATTGGATTCCTAAAAAGTGGGGTTTGTTGCTTGGAGGGCGATGCTCAATCGTTTTCTAACGCTAGATGTGTTGGATAGGAAAAACATTTTGATAAGTTCTTCGGTTTGCCCAACTTGTGGTAGTGAAGAGGAGTCGGTTGATCATGTTTTTATGTCGTGCGAAGTACTCACAAGGTGTGGTGCTTGATTTCCCAATAGTGTAAGGTTCCATCAATTTATGCCTTTAGTGTTCAAGATTTGGTGGTGTTGCCCTCATACTCGTTATTTCCTAAAGATAAAGCTAATGCGCTCAATGCGTTTTTCTTGGTTACGATGTGGTGTCTTTGGAAGAAGCGAAACGCACTAATTCATAATGGGACTCCAATTCAGATTCCAAGTTTGATTGAAGAGATAAAGTCGATGGATTTCCTTTGGGTTGAAAATATGTCCAAAAGGAAAGGTTGACGTGGGAAGATTGGAGAAGATTTCGATTGTAATCAATATGTTTTTGTCGTTTGTTTTTGTTTCTTGGGTGATGCCTGTTTGGGCTTTGTCGCCTGCGCGGTGGCTTAGGTGTATTGTATTTGGCGGTTCTAGCGTCTTGCTAGTTATTAATAAAATTTTTGTTAGACCGTTAAAAAAACCTTTATAAATTACTTCATTTTCTTATTATTATTGTTTAGATAAAGTGATTAAAAGCTCTTTTAGAAAAAAAAAATTTTAATTATGTGTATAGGTTGATCGTGTTCAATTGTTCATAACTGTCTTGAGATAGTTATCATAAATCGAATCATTTAAAACTCATGCGTTGGCCTTCTGGTTTAATGATAGATGGATAATGATTAAGACTTAGAATCTTAAGGTTTCATATTTAAAACCTAATTTAATGGGGTTTTTGGTTTTTTTTGGGTGAGTCAGACCTTCAGCATCAAAATCAATATAAATGTTTGACATCTTATCTCAGAAAGGCTCATCCAAATATTGAGAATGGTTCCAACATTGTTTAAATGAAATTTAAAACTCACAAACTCGCATCGAAAAATGAGAATTCTGAATACAAACCGATCTATTACTCAAACCTTAAAACCGAGCAAGTATAAATTAAATCCGGTTTAAATTTTAATTTAAAATTTGATTTTCCAAGCTACTAATTGAAAGTTATTATTTATTTAATTAGTCGTTAATTTATTACCTGTAAAACGGAAAAGTCAATTAATGAGTAGATAAAATAATAACAATAACCATTAATAATATTTAAATTGTTAATAGAATGAAAAAGTAGCCGTTTTATTCTTCCTTCGTATCCGTTTTCACTTTACTCAAACAAATCAGACCGTTGGGACCTCACACAATACTTGAAGTCAACATCTTCCTTCTTCCTTAACCATCAAACACAAACACCTGTTCCAAACACATATTATTATTAACAACAATGGTCGCAAGATCCCCACCGAAGCCCAGGAAGAAGATGGTGGCCCCACTCGACCCGAATCAGCTCCGAGAAACCCTCAACAAGGTACCCTTTTGATATATTTATTTAACCCCATCTGTTTATTGTTTGTTTAAATTTAAATTGTGGGTTTGTAGGTGGAGAAGTGTTTGAATCGGTTGCAAGAACTCGAGTATGTTACGAGTGGGACGAAGGGGAGATCGGGTGTAAATGCTAGCCCGCGCGGTAGTAGGGGATACTTGAGAACTATCAGAAATGGAAATAATCAGAAATCCCCACCTGGGAAATTGCCTACACAAATTGGTGAGTTTGGGTTAGGGTATGAATAATCGGTTTGGGTCGGTTTTGGGTTTCAAACTGTTGGAATTTTGGTTCTAAGAATACTTTCGGGTTTGGTTTATTTTTGGGTTTTTGCCTAAAAAAATTGGTCCAAAATAAGCCAATAAGCACTTTTCAAACTCAATCCCAAACATACTCATAATATATTAGCTAAAAACATTATAAACAAGTTTGGTGTTGTTCGTTTGGTTTTGGTACGATTAGGGCATAACCAGGTCGGTACGTTGGTTTTCGGCTTTCAAAAAAAAAGAAACAAAAACCAAATGACGGTTAATAGTTTGGGTCGTTTATTTTGGTTTCGGTTTGGTTGTTTCTAGCCCACTACTAGTTTCAGGTTGTTTGATGTTGATTGTTCTTATTTTTGTGGTATTATAAAGGGGAATGGAAGAAAATGTCATTGCCAGCAATGATTCTAGGAGAAACAATGGGAGAAATCCTCCAAGCAACCCGATTTGCACGGGAAATCGTGTCGGCCACCACCACCACCACCACCACCGACCCCAAAACTCCAGTAACCGCTACCCGTCAAAAGTCGAGACTAAACCCGGAAGCCACCAACCTTCGGGCCCGCCGGAAGAGAGAGAAACAAATAATCCGACCCGAACCACATTCGCCTTTACTTCAAAGAACCAAATCCCGCATTAATTTCAAAGTTTCGGGGTCACCCCCGAAACAAGAGGCCGAAAAAGAAAACCGTAGGCTTTCTTTTTCGGCTAACCGGGTGTCCCCAAAGAACCGCCCGTGGGCCCGAAAAACTGTTATTTTCCCGAACCCAATGTTCCATTCATCATCTAATTTACAGAACCAAAAATTTAGCAAAAACGAGTCCCCGGTGAGACCAAAAAACCAACCGGTAACACCGCATAAGTTCTTGATCAAGACACCACCCGGAAAGGCTGCAAAGGGAGCGGCAGCATCCTCTACTGCCTCGGTTGTAAAGTTTCAAGTTAAGATTAGGAGCCCAGCTGTTTCGGTATCTCCTACCCGAGGCGCCAATAAGAAAAAGGAAGTATCGCCGCCTAAGAAAGTGTCGAAAGCTGCCAAGCTAAGGAGGTCGTTTTCGCCTTCGAGGCTGGCGAGTAGATTGGTTTCGCCATTGAAGAACAGAAGATCATCTGTGCAGGGGTGTGTGGATGGAAGTGATGGGATGAATATGATGAATATGAATATGAATATGATGAGTGGATTGAAACAAAGGCCAATGTCAACAACAACTAGGAGGGTTTAAGGTTTCATTCTTTCAAATGATATTTCCTTAATGTCATATGTTTGTTGTCCTTAAGGTGAATAACATTTGTGTGTATTCATAAAACATGAATGACACTTGAACCGTGTTCATCACTTGATATTTGTTTTGAAAATTTAAAAAAAAAAAATCATAGAAATTTATATAAAAGTGTCACAATTTGTTGAAATTTAGGAGTTAAGACTCATCATTTATTCTGATTATTCCTAGAACCTGTGATAAGTTTTACCTTATGGTACAGAAGTTTTTGCATGTTAGATAGTTTTGTAAGAATTAACCATATACAAGTTTTGACATTAATTCGGTTTAACCGTTTCATTAAGTATTGTATGTATGAGCGCAATCTTTACCAAAATAGCGCATGTTTGTCTAGTCTAGTTTGGATGTTTAAGACTATTATCCGGTTTGGATGTTTTATTATTGTCTTATATGTTTAAGACTATTTTCCGGTTTGGATGTTTTATTATGGTTGTAAGCTTTTGGTTTTAGGATATCTTGTGTTTGTTTGAATATTGTACGTGGAACCAAAACGATTGTCCATTACTTAAACAAAAGGCCCCTAGATCATTTTAACTATGGTCTTTATTTTCAACTTGTATCATTTTATGTAGCACATACACTATAAAGTTCAATCCCACATTGTGATCCTCTAATAGAAATAAACAATTATACTTTCATTTCCTTTTGCCACATGAACAGCAGAACAGGGCAAAAATGGACAAAACCGAATTTATGGTCTTTTAATCAAACCGAATCCGGAGTACTAAGTGGAATAACTGACCCAAACTGAACTAAAATCCGGCTATTAAGATTTTATCTTTTTTTTTTTAACTTTTTTCTAAAAACCGAAAATTAAGGTTCAGTTTCAGTTATAACTTGTTCTAAACCCAAACTGCACCAAAACCAAACTAGACATGGAAACTGAATTGCACTGAAACTTGTTTGAGCATTTGTTGTTGAATTTATGGTCTAAATTCAATAACTTACACCAAATATTTCAAGCCATAATTCATTAATAAGTGGTTTAAAAGAAAAAAACTGATACACTCATAATCGAACTGAAGCCACGCGTAAAACCAAACATCAAAAAGCTTCAACCCACCATTTTCTTGAAACAAAAAACCGTTAAATTTCGGTTTCCGTTTGGTTTGAGTACAAAACCAGCCCATATACATCTGCATCTATTTTTACCGAATGTAAAGATGAGGAGACAAAGTTAAAATGGTCAGTACATCTGCTGCATCTATACTCATTTAATGAAATTTACCAAAATAACCTTGGTTCATGACTAAACTACATTATATTGTAATCACACCCGCGAACTCCCTTCACCGAGATTCAATCCCGCACATCCCGACAGCATCTCCTGCATTACATCACAAATTCAAACATTAAACTGCAGCCAACAAAAAGATAAATGCAAGTTCAAATTTACAACTGGCAACAAAATTACAAATAATTAGCCGTTTTAATTACTGGCTCGAAGAAAAGTCAACGTTTGACTTTTAGTGTCAAATGAGTTTTATCTATATTGCTTCGAGAAAAGGAATTTTACATTTGGGTATGATCATAAAACGTTCCTTTTTTAAGTTATGTGACGCTTATGAACAATGTTCGAGGCTCATGTTTGAACTAGCAGTAAACAAACCGAGCTACCGATGAGCTACCCAAGAACGGCTCACTAAAGGCTGGAACCAAGCTGAGCTTAAACGAGCTCGAGCCAACATATAAGCCTGCTTAATAAACGAGCTTGATCCCAAGCCTCACAAACCAAGCTAGCTAGGCTCATAGGCCTATTATTTATAAAAAAATATAATAACTTTCCTTTAATATGATAAATATAAAATGCATAATAAAAATAATTATAAATTATATAGCTATGATAAATAACTAAAATAATACATTTTAGGTTATGTATATAAATAATAAACGAGCCGAGCTTTAAAAAATTCTCAAGATCCAGATTAAAAAATGAAAACTGCAGCATTTTCTAATTATGGGAATTTTTTTAAAAAAATTTAAGCATATGTGCATTATCATTACAAATATGTTGATGTTATACGATTCGGTCTATATTTCTATCTTAAGATATTATACCCTAACAATAAAATCTGAATAGACTAGCAAAGAGCAGTTCTCAAGTTAACTGAATGATAAAACATACCTGGTATTGGAGTGAGCAATCGCCATACTCATTCTTCTGTTTTTCGTATTGTTTAGCTTGATCCAGTGCGGTTTGACCCAATAACTGCTCATGCACGACCTGAAAGAATATCAACACGCGTTACAAAAAAATTTTGAGAGAAGGGTAAAATGTAGATTCTGTTAACTCTAAAGTCTAAAGCAAAACATATAAACTGCCAAGTGACAACGTACTTGTAGCAACTTCTCAACTGAGGTTTCATGCATGAATTGACTCGCTCTTTCTTTTTCTTGGTTCAAACAATTCTGGGCCTACAAAAGATAACCATGAATACACTGTAAGCAGATAGATATAATGACCTGAATAAACCTTTTATAAAAAAGGAAATAACCTTCATAAAAATGTCAATAGGTGAGTAGTGCAGAAGCCACTGTGGAAGTAAGTGATTATAGTAATTTGCAGTACTCGCTAGGATTGCAGTCTCAAAATTTTCATAATAATACATCTTCCCACTTCCAATTTCAACAAACAAGGTTGAAACATCCTTCAGCATATCCCGGTCAACAGAGTTACCCTCACGGTCCTGATTGACCTGTATGCAAAAATAAAATCAAACAAATTACTTATTCATGGGTTGCGGTTTATCTCAAATGGGTCAAATAAAAATGTGGCAAAACTGGGAACTTATCTAATAAGATAAAGGGGTCAACTGGTCAAACAGGTTGAAAGTCTCACAAAGTCTAATGTGCAGAACCTCTTAAATAGCTGTATTTACATATTCAAATTATTATTGTAATGTTATGTCATCATGAATATGATTAACACTTAAGTATATATAGAAATTCTTTTAAAGAATGGATTGTGTGTCAACCCGTAGTAAAGAAAGAGCTGCTTTGAACATCCACCCACACTACCACTAAGAGTGTAAACGAGCCGCAAACCGTTCGTGAACTACGTGAGATTGGATCACTAAAAGCTCGAATAGAGCCGAGCTTAAATGAGCTCAAGCCCAAGCCTAAAAATAAGCTTATTTAATAAACGAGCATGTGCTTCACTTATCAAGCTCTAGCCAGCTCATGCCTCACGAGCCTATTATTAATCTAACTTTTATCTGATATGGTAAATATATATTTATAAAATATTGATTAATATACGATAAAATAAATAAATAGTATATATTATCTTATGCATAAAAATTGTAATTAAAATATATATAAAAAAGTAATTATAAATGTAAAAAAACTGATAAATAAATAACAAACGAGCCAAACTCGAACCAACCCGAGCTCTCGTAAGTTAAACGAGCTTGAGCTTAGATCAGCTCGATTACACCCCTACTTACCACCTTTACTATTTGTCATGGTTTTGAGAACATACTAGAGAAATTGCAGCTTCCATAATCTTGGGATACAATTCACTAACCACCTGACACAATTCAATGAATGGAAGTTTATTATTAAAAGAAACATAAGATTCTGTGGCAAAAAAAAATAAATGAATAACTCTACAATTTAAGCATTGTTTACCATGTCCCGGAAACAACAAACCGAGAGTTCATTAAGAGAAGCAGTGTTCTTATTCTTATCGTCAGTAACTTGTCGATCAAGGTACAAAAAGAAACCTCCAAGAAATTTTGCCATAACCTTGTATTTTGTCCACATGTTCCAAACTTCATATAACAGAAAGTTTTGTGTTTTATCCTTTACAGCTGGTATGACCTGACTTCATTGTGTTTGAGACATATTAATAAAAATTGAGCAAAAAGATGACATGATTTAGGGCGAAATTTAGGCATTAACGAATACATAATTGGCTTTAGAAGCTATATAAGATAAATAAACATTTATGTCTCACCCTTGAAGTAATGCTCTCTTCCAAAGCTTTCTTGAATATTTCATAGAGTTCTGCAGAATACTCGAAAGGAGGTTGTTGAACACACATTTGATACACGCAGCTACCAAGAGTAAAGGACATAAATACGGCCAAAATTTCGTATGGTAATGATGTTTATAATCTATTCTTTTAAACTTAAAAGTAACCTTTCTAGTCACTTCCAAATATCTTTTATCAATGATTCAATGGAATAAAAATATTACTCGTATGAAATACTAATTGCGTCAAAGAAACATAGTATTAAACTACTATTGATTATAATTCTATATGATCTAGCCCAGATTATGTTTACATATTTAAGCCAATAGGTTATGCTATTGCTTAATCCTTGGTTAATGGGTTTGAGCCGGAATGCAATAAGCATGACATCAAAGAAGAACACCATGCCATCAACTATTTATCACCAATACAAATAGCAAGTTTTTTTTTAAAAGGTGATGCTATACAAAAGCAAACTTTTGCATCATACGGCACGAATGACTTCTAACACAACACACCACTCTCACTCACAGCAGTCAGTTTTAGACTTTTAGTAAAGTTATACAAACTCGTAAAACACCTTATACAAGCCAGTACAAACATTTCGCCATATCATGCGTGCCATATGGCCCATATATGTCTTGTCACTGGTTTATGTATAGTATGTTAGTGATGTGCCTATAGCTCTACCCTAAAAGGAATATCATCAGCCTGCTAAGCTTAAGAAATGAGTGAGCAACCGTACCATATCAAAAGGATACTCATACATTTTCATGTACTCTTCACAAGTAAACAAAGAACTGGTTGGATATCCATCGAGTATCATCATCGCCTTCGAAATGCCTCCTCCCAATATATTCATCCCTTCCTCCAGCGTCAGCTTTCTTGTCATCTTGTTTCCAGTTCACCAACACCTCCTCAAATTTCTAAGCCACATAAACAATAAACTCACTTACAAACAAACAGATCAACACAAAACACAAACAATCCACAAAAATACCTTCTCTAAATTCAAAATCCCGTTTATTAGCACTAATAATGACATACAACAGGGTGCAAACGAGCCGAGCCGCTCGCGAGCTACTCGAGATCGGCTCCTGAAAAAGTTCAAGTGAGCCGAGCTTAAACGAGCCCAAGCCCGAGCTTCATTTATCGAGCTTGTGCCGGCTTGCAAGCCTAAACGAGCATGCCATTTGTATTTATATAATTTATATGTATATAATAATTATTATCTAATATATATATATAATGTTATCAAAATTTAACTAAATAATATTTATTATGTTTCATCATCCTCGTACCCTCCGATAGCAAAGCTATGGCAGGGTCTGACAGCCAGCCTTACCTCTACCCAATAGGAATAGGGAGGCTGTTTCTGGTACGGCTTGATGGTAGTTCTTGGATATAAGGCACATGATCAGCCGACTGGTGCATGTACCCTTGTCGTTTGGCTATCAACACCACCATATAATGCGTGATTAACCTTCCGCCACTTTTAACGATCTTTTCATGAAATTTTTAAAATAGTTATGTGCGTAAGCAGAGTGCCATATATTATGTATATATAAAATTTTAATTGAAAAACAAAAATATCTAATTAATAAATTCGAGGTTTAGAAACAGAGATCGAAAGGAGGCAAGTTCGGGGTTGTTCGCACCCTTAGAACCTGGCAGTTGGTAAAGCTAACTCTAGGGTTTTAGCGTAATTGTGCATCAACATTTGGAAACTTTGTGTTGTGGATGAGAATCTAGGGTTTGAAGTGCTTACGATTCGACTGATGAGAAGATCCACGAGAGTGAGAGTGAGAGTGAAATGAGGATGTCGACCACTACTACCCTTTTTATGCTTCCAAATATCTATCAATCAAAACGCTTTCTTTCATGCTCCCTCTAAAACTACTTGCTCCCAAAACATATATTATTAATTATATAATTACAAGTAAAACAAATAATTATATAGCGTATATGAAAAAAAAAATGTATTACATCAATGTTTATATCTATACAATGTGTATATAAATTGATTTTATTTATATCACAAAATGATTTGTTTAATTGAACGATTGTAGTTCTAACTACTACGCCTAAATACAAAAGAGGCGTTACCTTTATTGATATATTTATCAATTTACCACCTATCAAAGGAAGGTAAGATATTAAATTGTAGCAATGGATGTTCTTCAAGAACTATGTTTTTCTGAACTACACCATAAAAATGATTTTGATAAGTTTTAGAGGGCTTCTTGACAACATAAAAAATATCATCTTAACCAATTCAATTTTGTGAATATTTTGTTTCATATGAACATAGTTTTGAATGGCATGCTTTCCGTACAACATTTTGATCACCATTTAAGGAAAAATTAATGTTGACATAAATATTTCAAATTTGATAAAAGTTAGAAGCATTGAAAGGCATGGGATGGCATGTCGAAAGTGTTCGCAATCTTTTCTTAAATATTAATAGTTAAGGGAAAAATAGTCAATTTGTCAAATCCTGAACCTTTTGATTATTTCAAAAAATCCCCTTAAAAAATAAACTTGAAACCCGAATCATGTTTAAAATTCTAACTTTCATATTTTTAACATTTTAAAGTCAACACTTTGAACTCATAACAAATTTAACGATAAATCTATTTTGCATTCTCAAACTTTTAAAAATACTCAAAATTTTTATTTTTGACCCGTAACAAATTTTGACCCAAATGTAGTTAACTTGTACCAAACAATATGTTTACCAACTTTTGACCCATAAAATCAAATTTAACTTCCACAAAAACCTAAAACAATTTTCATTTGAGAAACATGATTTGTTGTTGATTTTTGGAATTCACCAAGTATTTTAAAATATATAGTAAAATAATATGTTAATATTTATATTTATAAAAATATATAGATATTATATAAATATAGTGTAAAAGGAAAGTGAATAATTATTGATTTATTACATATATTATGGTATATTAGTTTTTGAGGGAAAAATTTGTAAGTATTAACCAAAACATGACAAGTGTCCCAATTTATTTTACTTTATTAGAATAGGTAGATTATAATGGTTTCTGATTTTAAGTTTAGGAAACTACTTGGTATATTACTGCTTTTAAAGTTGACAAATGGCAAAAGACGTCCTGTACGTTCGACCTGATTTTCATTAGACGTCCTTTAATGAAAGAAATAGCAAAAGGCGTAATTCATGTTTCAAATTTGTTTCACGTTACGTCTTTTGTCACTAACCCAGTTAATTTTTTTTTAAATCTGGTCATGTGCCTTGCACATGAAGGTATTTTTGTAATTTTATATAAAAATTATTTTATATTAAAACTAACAAATACTCCCCCCTCTCTCTTCCTCTTGCGTCCACCAACACTACCAACCTTCTTCTTTCAACATCCAAAACCTCACCACTTGTTACCGACTGCCACCACTGCCCACCATCTACCGCCGCCGCCACCACCTGTTGCCGACTGCCACCACTACTCGACCATTCTTAAACCCCAGATCACAAAAACTCTCACGCTTCTCATCCATACGCCTCCGATCATAATCCCAATCCATCCTCACCGAAACCCTAGCATCCACTACTCCTGCCAAAACCCGCGTCAAGATCCTCTCCGAAGCCTTACTCTTCATCCAATGATTCCGCGCCAAGACCGTCGTCGTCAAATATGGCGGCGCCGCCATGAAGTCCGAAGCCCTCCAGATGTCCGTCATCACGGACCTCGTCCTTCTTTCCTACATCGGACTTCGTATTGTTTTTTACCACGGAGGCGGACCCGAAATCAATCAGTGGCTTAATCGGTTAAGGATTGAGTCAAGTTTTCTTAATGGGTTACGAGTGACTGATGCTTCGACTATGGAGATTGTGTCTATGGTGTTGGTGTAACACCCCGACCAAAGGCGGATTATACATCGGGGCGCCACATATTGTTTCATTACTCGTGACACTATTGGGTGTCAATATTTAATAAATATATTCATTCACGCACGCGCAACGTAAACACAAGATAACATAAATCAATATATTATAAGGCAAAATATTCGAACAACAATAACTTGTCTTGATACATTTTAATCTAGGTCCAAAAGTAAAAACGTCCAACGTGTCCACAAGCTCCAAAAACAGCTACAGCAAACCTGAACATGTGTTAAAATAAACGTCAAACACTTGCGTGTTGGGGAGAAATCAAGTTTAATACAATACAATACATAGATAACAATAAATCTGCGCGCAACACGTGTATGTCTGGTGTTTAACAAGGGTGTAATCAGATTGTGATCAAGCCTAAATAGATCATAGCTCATAGTTCAATCCGTGCTCCCAAATGAGCACAAAAACAAGAAAACATCTGTGCAAGTGTAAACAAAGAAAACCGTAAACGATAGGTCTCCCGTGTTCATCTAATGGATCCATGAAAACTTCGGAATAGGCCGAACAAAGCGGTTAATGATACACACATACAAATAAACAGCCAAGTAAACGTCCTCAACACATGGGATACTGCGCGACTAAAGTTTATAAACAAGTTTAAGACTCTAAGTTTGTATGAACACATGAACATCCCAAAACATTAAAAATAAAAAGGGATTAGGTACGAGATTACTCACTTGATAAACGATGCGGTGTAAGATAAAGCAAGAACCAACTTTAAACAAGCACAAGTTAACCTATAAATAAGATTATTGTTTTAATGATTTGTTTTAAGTCTTGATTATAAGTTAGCATAATTAATAAGTAAATTATTATATATAATATATATTACCGGAAAAGCAGGGCAGAACAGGAAGGAAGACGGAGGCAGAGAGGAAGACGGCAGAGAGAGCAAGGAGCAAGAGAGAATAGGAGAGTTTAAATTAAGTGTTTTTGTGCGATGTGTTAGGAAAAATAACATTATTATATATAGAGAAACCCTAGGGAACACAATCCCTAGAAAAGGGGAAAAGATCTCCAAAAAGTAAAAGATTCCAAAAGCAAAGATATCAAAAAATATGGCAGCTGCAGGGAACAAGGAAAAGCTGACAGGGAACAGTAAACAGGCATGGGCGGGTCAGATAAAGGTACTGGTCAAGCATGGAAAAGCAGATCTCAAAAGATTATGTCAGTCACTTTTCCTGTCAACCAATGGGGTTGGTGCGCATGCTGCGCCAAAAGTGGCTTTTCAGACATAAGACAGGTTAGGTCAACAGCACAAAAGATAAGATATCAAAAGCAAACAAGCAAGTTAAAACAGAAGAAAGGACACAAGACAGCGCGAGAAAGCTTCGAGCGCGAAGGCAGACACAGAAGGTCAAGAGAGCGCGAGCGCGAAGGCAGACAGAACCAACCTTTGCGCGCCGCGGAAAGAACTATATTTCTAAGCGCGCCGCGGGAAGAACTTCAATTCTAAGCGCGTCGCGAGAAGAACTATATTCCTTAGCGCGTCGCGGGAAGAACGGGATCCATAGCGCGCCGCGGGAAGAACTAAAATCCTTAGCGCGCTGCGGGGACAGTTCGTCTCGCGTATCGCAGTAACAGGTGGTCTTCACGCAGGCTTCCTTGTAAGGAGTCTGGCGCGTGGAGCTGCGCAGACAACCTTAGGCGGGAAGGAACAAAGGACGGGTTCAAGACTTAAGGGCGGGACGGCGACAAGAGGGAAAAGATGGCGGAAAGAGAGAAGAAGAGGGACGGGACGGCGGAAAGAAAGAGAGAGAAAGAGGCGGGAAGGAAAATATATTATTATTATTAAGAAGTAAAATATAAGTATAAATAAAATATTAAATCATAAAAGAAAGAGATCGGATAAGGGAAACGGGTACCTGGGTCGGGTCGGATCGGGGCAGATGTCACAGTCTCCCCTTCTTTAAGAAATTTCGTCCCGAAATTTATCTCGAAGTAGGTTGCGCAGAGAACAGGTGCGGGTACTTGATCTTCATCTGATCTTCCCTTTCCCATGTAAACTCGGCTCCGCGCTTGGACTCCCAGCGAACTTTCACGATAGGGATGCGACTGCGCTTGGTTTGCTTAACCTCACGATCCATAATCTCAACAGGCTTCTCAACGAAATGCATAGATTCATCAACTTGAACTTCGTCAAGTGGAATGTGAAGGTTCTCGTCAGCTAAACACTTCTTGAGATTGGATACATGGAACGTTGGATGCACATTACTGAGCGCGGGCGGCAGGTCAAGTCTGTAGGCAACTTTTCCTACACGCGCGAGAATCTTAAATGGTCCAACATATCGAGGAGCAAGCTTACCTTTCTTCCCAAAGCGGACAACACCCTTCCAGGGCGACACTTTGAGGAGAACAAGATCACCAACTTGAAATTCGAGAGGCTTCCGCCTACGATCTGCGTAACTCTTCTGTCGGCTTCTGGCAGTCAGCAGATGATCACGGATCTTGGCGATTTTATCGGTTGTCTCTTGAACAAGTTCGGGTCCTGTGATTTGAGCTTCTCCCACTTCGCTCCAACAAATCGGGGAGCGGCACTTACGACCGTAAAGTGCTTCAAATGGGGCCATACCGATACTGGAATGATAGCTGTTATTATAAGAGAACTCGATCAAAGGCAGGTGCGAATCCCAATTACCTCCAAAATCAAGAACACAAGATCAGAGCATATCCTCAAGAGTTTGAATAGTTCGCTCAGACTGACCGTCAGTCTGAGGATGATATGCCGTACTCATGTCCAAGCGAGTTCCTAGCGCAGATTGGAGAGATTTCCAAAAGCGAGATATAAAACGGCCATCGCGATCGGATATGATGCTCAAAGGAGTACCATGGCGGCAGACAATTTCCTTGACATAAAGCTGCGCGAGTTGCTCAACACGGTAGTTTTCACGAATGGGCAGGAAGTGAGCAGACTTAGTCAAACGATCCACTATTACCCAAATGCTATCATGTTTGCTTGCTGTCAAAGGTAACTTGGTAATGAAGTCCATCGCTACACATTCCCATTTCCACGTAGGAATTTCTGGTTGTTCGAGCAAACCAGATGGGCGTTGATGTTCAGCTTTTACCTTAGAACAAGTCAGGCATCTAGCTACGAACACAGCAATATCCTTTTTCATACCGGGCCACCAATAAGTAATGCGCAAATCCTTGTACATCTTATCAGCGCCAGGATGAACGGAATATCGAGATTTGTGCGCTTCACTCAGGATATCAGCGCGAAGATTCTCATCAAAGGGAATCCAGATGCGATAAAGATAGCAGAGAATTCCACTCAGATTAGGGACAAAATGCGCTTCCCGCGCCACACGCTAACTCGGCGCGAAGGTTACCATTACTGATGGATGCGCGCTGCGCGTCACGAATACGCGATTCAAGGTTGCTTTGAATCGGCGCGAAGTGAAGCTGCGTGCGCGGCAAGATACAGTTAAGCTGGCAGGGTTTTCGGCTGAGCGCATCGGCTACCACATTAGCCTTACCAGGATGATACCGGATCTCACAATCGTAATCGCTGATGAGTTCGTTCCATCGGCGTTGCCTCATGTTAAGTTCCTTCTGATCAAAGATATGCTGAAGGCTTTTATGGTCAGTGTAGAGGATACACTTAGTACCATAAAGGTAGTGTCTCCAGATCTTCAAGGCAAATACAACTGCGCCAAGTTCGAGATCGTGAGTTGTATAATTCCTTTCATGAACCTTGAGTTGCCTTGATGCGTAAGCGATAACCTTGCCTCGTTGCATAAGAACACAACCGAGACCTTGGTTGGAGGCATCGCAGTACACGACAAAATCATCATTACCCTCAGGTAGCGCAAGAACAGGAGCTTCACACAACAATTGCTTGAGCGGTAGAAAGGCTTCTTCTTGCTTCGAGCCCCAAATATACGGCTTACCTTTGTGCGTTAGAGCTGTTAAAGGCAAAGCGATCTTCGAGAAGTTCGAAATGAAGCGCCGGTAATAACCAGCTAAGCCCAGAAAGGAACGGATCTCAGAAGGAGTGGTCGGCGTAATCCAGTTCTTGATTGCTTCAATCTTGGATGGGTCGACATGAATACCCACCTTGTTTACAACATGACCAAGAAACTGTATTTCATCAGACCAGAATTCACACTTGGAAAGCTTGGCAAATAGCTGCTCGGCTCTAAGCTTTTGCAACACCAACCGAAGATGTTGCTCATGCTCGGCCTTGGTCTTAGAATAAATCAGAACGTCATCGATAAACACAATCACGAATTTATCCAAGAAAGGGCCTACACACCCGATTCATTAGATCCATGAAAAACGGCGGGTGCGTTGGTTAAACCGAAGGACATGACCAAGAATTCAAAATGGCCATAACGAGTTCGAAAAGCAGTCTTCGGAACATCTTCATCGCGGATGCGCAACTGGTGATAGCCAGAGCGGAGATCGATCTTGGAGAAACAAGAGGCACCATGGAGTTGATCAAAGAGGTCGTCAATGCGCGGTAAGGGATACCGGTTTTTAATGGTGAGTTTGTTCAACTCGCGGTAATCAATACACATGCGAAACGATCCATCTTTCTTTTTAACGAACAACACGGAGCACCCCAGGGCGAAGAGCTAGGGCGAATGAATCCTTTAGCAATCAACTCTTGAAGTTGGCTTGCCAATTCTTGCATCTCAGCGGGCGCAAGACGGTAAGGAGATTTAGCTACGGGGGAAGCACCAGGGACAAGATCAATACGGAACTCGACTTCACGAGCGGGAGGGATACCAGGAAGATCATCAGGAAAAACTTCAGGGAAATCACGCACAACAGGGATATCGCGAAGCTTCTTCTTTTCTTCAGCAGGTTTAACCACATGGGCTAAGAATGCAATACACCTTTTCCGCATGAGCCTTCGGGCTTCGGCGCAAGACATAAGTTTAAGACCGCGGGAGGGTTTTTCGCCGTAGATATGAAGATCACCATTTTCTCGAGGTATGCGAATCATCTTCTTGGCGCAAATAACTTCGGCGCGATTATGCGTAAGCCAGTCCATACCAATGATAACATCAAAGCTTCCAAGAGGCATGGGGATGAGGTCGATCAGAAAATCGTTTTCGTTAAGGTTAAGCGTGCAATCCTTAATCACTGAGTTAATTAAAACAGTTTCGCCATTAGCCAATTCAACTGAAAAATTTTCTTTTAAATCGTTGCGCGGGTCGCGCAAGCTTCTGCTCAAACGCGCGAGAAATAAAACTTCGATCGGCGCCAGTATCAAAAAGTACAGAAGCATAAAATTCGTTAAGCAAAAATGTACCATTAACTACGTCATTATTCGCTTGCGCTTGGTGCGCGGTTATGTTAAAAGCTCGTCCGCGCGCCACTTGGTTCGAGATTTGGTTAACTGGGTTCGCTTGCGTAATCTGAACTTGTAGCCTTGGGCACGCGTTCCGGAAATGACTGGGATCACCGCAGTTAAAGCACGACCTGGGTCATGGGTTTTGGTAGGTTGGTTGTGGGTTCTGCGGGTAGACTGGTGGTGTTGGCGCAATTGGGTTGGCGGGAGGGACTCTACAGTATTCGGCAGAGTGACCAACGCGGCCACATCGGTTATATTGTCGACACGGGGTTTGGGTTGGGTGGTGAAGTCTATAGGTTGGGCAAAAGAGTTGGGTTCCTGTGTAAGGTTTCTTAGGTGGCGGGGCAGGGAGTGCGGGATTGGTTAAGGCATAGTTATGGACTACAGGAGGTGTTGGGTAGGTTGACAGTGGGTTAGGCGCGTAAACTGGAGGTTGGTAGATGGGTTGCTGGACAATGGGCGGGTTGGTAAGCGCGTAAACTTGTCTGCGCCTACGTTTCTGGTTATGGTTTGAGGGTTCTGGTTTGGTTTCTGCGGGTTCAGGGACAGTTTTGGTGAGTTTGGTCTTCTCAGTTCCCCGCAGGAACAAGGTTCCTGCTCTGACATGGTTGTCGCTGAGCACAGCGGCCAACTCGATGGCGTCAGAGAGGGTTAGTGGGTTTCTGGCCCATACAGAATCTTGAATTTCCATGGGGAGACCCCCAAGGAATTTCTCGATGGCTCGGCGGGAAGGGGTAACAAAGTGAGGGACAAGCAGGCTTAGTTCATGGAAACGCGTCGCGTACTCGCGCGCTTCACCGCTGTATTGCTTAAGATTCCAAAATTCTTCCTCCAGGCGCTTAACTTCGTTGGGAGGGCAGAATTCTCGCGTCAGAATTTTTTTGAATTCCTCCCAGAGCATGCTAGAAGCAGTTTCTGCGCCACACGCATGAGCTACTCCATTCCACCATGTAAGCGCTCTAGATTCCAGGACACTGGAAGCATATAGGGTTCGTCTGTCAGGAGGGCATTGGGTATGGAGGAAAGTGTTTTCAATCTTCTCGAGCCATTGGAGCATCACGGTGGCTCCTTCAAGCCCTGTGAACTTTGGAGGGTTACCCGCGTTAAAGGACTTAATGTTGTAACCAGAGGTGTTGGTATTGTTTTGGCTCAAAGCTTGGGCTATTGCGGCGGCCATTTCCTGGGAACGTTGCAGCAAACGTCTGCGCGAGGCTTCTCTCCTCTGATGGCGGCGAGATAGCGGAGGCATTCTATAAAAGTTTTAGTTTTAGTTAATATCTTAGCGCAAAGTATAATCTTATAAAGCTTGGTTTCGCGGGGTTAGATACCATCAACAGTTAAAAGTAAAACATGAATTTGAATGCAAACTTAATACAGATAGCAAATTCGAATCGAGAATCGACAATTCATGTATCACCATGACTTTCCGAATTCTCAATTTAAAATAACGAGTAAACGAGTATTGGAGATTGACGATTCATGTATCACGATGACTTTTCAATCTTCAATATAAAATATACAAGAAAATGAGTATTGGAGGTTGACAATTCATGTATCACCATGACTTTTCAAGTCTCCAACCTCAGAACATAATCGTAAATGGAATTTGAAAATCAACTATTCATGTATCACCATGACTTTTCGGATTTTCAATCCCAACAAACGAATATGTAAGTAAAATCAATAAAAATCGAAATTCAGCAAAAATCGAAATATCGCGGAATAAAACATAAAACCATACGCTGCGTCTGCGCAAGCATATTTATAAATGAGTAATTAACAATAAGCGCGCAAACATGAGATTTTTCTCATGCGCGAGAAGGGACTCTTAGGTATTCTAGGCCGTTACGTCTAACCACCTATCCTAAAGTCAACGAGCTCTGATACCAATCTGTAACACCCCGACCAAAGGCGGATTATACATCGGGGCGCCACATATTGTTTCATTACTCGTGACACTATTGGATGTCAATATTTAATAAATATATTCATTCACGCACGCGCAACGTAAACACAAGATAACATAAATCAACATAAATCAATATATTATAAGGCAAAATATTCGAACAACAATAACTTGTCTTGATACATTTTAATCTAGGTCCAAAAGTAAAAACGTCCTACGTGTCCACAAGCTCCAAAAACAGCTACAGCAAACCTGAACATGTGTTAAAATAAACGTCAAACACTTGCGTGTTGGTGAGAAATCAAGTTTAATACAATACAATACATAGATAACAATAAATCTGCGCGCAACACGTGTATGTCTGGTGTTTAACAAGGGTGTAATCAGATTGTGATCAAGCCTAAATAGATCATAGCTCATAGTTCAATCCGTGCTCCCAAATGAGCACAAAAACAAGAAAACATCTGTGCAAGTGTAAACAAAGAAAACCGTAAACGATAGGTCTCCCGTGTTCATCTAATGGATCCATGAAAACTTCGGAATAGGCCGAACAAAGCGGTTAATGATACACACATACAAATAAACAGCCAAGTAAACGTCCTCAACACATGGGATACTGCGCGACTAAAGTTTATAAACAAGTTTAAGACTCTAAGTTTGTATGAACACATGAACATCCCAAAACATTAAAAATAAAAAGGGATTAGGTACGAGATTACTCACTTGATAAACGATGCGGTGTAAGATAAAGCAAGAACCAACTTTAAACAAGCACAAGTTAACCTATAAATAAGATTATTGTTTTAATGATTTGTTTTAAGTCTTGATTATAAGTTAGCATAATTAATAAGTAAATTATTATATATAATATATATTACCGGAAAAGCAGGGCAGAACAGGAAGGAAGACGGAGGCAGAGAGGAAGACGGCAGAGAGAGCAAGGAGCAAGAGAGAATAGGAGAGTTTAAATTAAGTGTTTTTGTGCGATGTGTTAGGAAAAATAACATTATTATATATAGAGAAACCCTAGGGAACACAATCCCTAGAAAAGGGGAAAAGATCTCCAAAAAGTAAAAGATTCCAAAAGCAAAGATATCAAAAGATATGGCAGCTGCAGGGAACAAGGAAAAGCTGACAGGGAACAGTAAACAGGCATGGGCGGGTCAGATAAAGGTACTGGTCAAGCATGGAAAAGCAGATCTCAAAAGATTATGTCAGTCACTTTTCCTGTCAACCAATGGGGTTGGTGCGCATGCTGCGCCAAAAGTGGCTTTTCAGACATAAGACAGGTTAGGTCAACAGCACAAAAGATAAGATATCAAAAGCAAACAAGCAAGTTAAAACAGAAGAAAGGACACAAGACAGCGCGAGAAAGCTTCGAGCGCGAAGGCAGACACAGAAGGTCAAGAGAGCGCGAGCGCGAAGGCAGACAGAACCAACCTTTGCGCGCCGCGGAAAGAACTATATTTCTAAGCGCGCCGCGGGAAGAACTTCAATTCTAAGCGCGTCGCGAGAAGAACTATATTCCTTAGCGCGTCGCGGGAAGAACGGGATCCATAGCGCGCCGCGGGAAGAACTAAAATCCTTAGCGCGCTGCGGGGACAGTTCGTCTCGCGTATCGCAGTAACAGGTGGTCTTCACGCAGGCTTCCTTGTAAGGAGTCTGGCGCGTGGAGCTGCGCAGACAACCTTAGGCGGGAAGGAACAAAGGACGGGTTCAAGACTTAAGGGCGGGACGGCGACAAGAGGGAAAAGAAGGCGGAAAGAGAGAAGAAGAGGGACGGGACGGCGGAAAGAAAGAGAGAGAAAGAGGCGGGAAGGAAAATATATTATTATTATTAAGAAGTAAAATATAAGTATAAATAAAATATTAAATCATAAAAGAAAGAGATCGGATAAGGGAAACGGGTACCTGGGTCGGGTCGGATCGGGGCAGATGTCACAGTTGGTGGGTAATGTGAATAAGCATTTGGTTGGATTGATTAATAAGGTCGACGCCACTGCGGTCGGGTTATGCGGAATCGACGGGCGGATTTTTATTGCGGTTTTGTCCCCTAATTCAGCTCAGTTGGGATTTGTCAATGAAATCTCCCGTGTGGATACTTCGGTGTTACAGCCGTTGATTAATGATTATTTGATTCCGTTGATTGGGTCGGTGGATATGGATGGGACGGGGTAGTCGTATAATATTAATGCTACACGGCTGCGGGGAGCTGGCGGCGGCGTTGGGGGCGGAGAAGCTGCTTTTGTCGGATGTGGCGGGGATTCTAGAGGATAGGGTAGTGGTGACAGTCGGCAACAAGTGGTGGTGGCGGCGGTAGGTGGTAGGCAGTGGTGGCAGTCGGCAACAGGTGGTGGGGTTTTGGATGTTGAAAGAAGAAGGTGGGTGCTGATGGTGGATGCAAGAAGGAGAGAGAGGGGGGGAGTATTTGTTAGTTTTAATATAAAATAATTTATATTTAAAATTACAAAAATACCCTTATGTGCAAGGCACATGACCAGATTTAACAAAAAAATTTAACTGGGTTAGTGTAACGTGAAACAAATTTGAAACATGAATTATGCCTTTTTGTAACATCCCAAGTTTCATGAGATATTTAAAATGATCGAGGTTAAATAGATTATAAAGGATACACGTAGTTATCTAAAGTACGAGGGAGTAAAGTATTATTATGTCAAAAGTTAAACATGGAACCCTACCCACTTTCTATAAATAGAGCCATCATCTTATTTTACTACCTCATCACCTCCAACCTCATTCTTCACCAAAATCCCGTTTTTGAGAAAGCAACCCACAAAGTTCTGGCGATTCCCGGAGATCTAGCCGTCGGATCGGACTCAAATTTTAACTAAGTGTTGATAAGATATAAATGAAGATTTCCACCGGACGGATCTTCGATCAGAGGTCGGGAAGCACGATTTTTATTAGCAAACCAGTAACAGTGGGAAATGAAGTTTTCCGGCAACTGTTTGGGTTTTCCGGTGACGGTGGCGGAGGATTCCGGCGACGGCAGTAGGCGGCGCTAGTAGATCTTGGCGACCCGGTTGCGTGGCCGCTTGAATCACTAAATTTCGAGTTCGTTTGATATGGTTTTGGTCTATTCGAGTGATTTCGAACATAAACCTCGAAGGTGCGTTTTTATTAAAAATGTTTACTTTTCGTGCACGGATTTGCATGAAACTTGGTAGGATGATGAATCGGACCACGATAAGAGATAAATTAATGAAATTTTAGTAAATGGGTTAGTTGGTTCGGTTCGGGTAAAACGAGTAGCTTTCGGTTCGTTAAAAGGACGGGTATACAAAGTTGGTACAACCCGAAACCCATAAAAAGGGTTCAGACGGGTTCCAAGGAAAGATCTCGGGGTAAGATGGCTCTAAAATGACAAAATAAGGTAATCGGGTCTTCATTGCATGAAAAAGGGGCTTCGCATCGCATCCCATACGAAATCCAAGAATTTCGCATCGCACGCCATGCGAAGCGAAATAAGCATGCGAAGCGAAATGGCCCATGCGAAACGAAATGGCCCAGGTGAAGCGAAATGTTTTCATGCGATGCTAAATGTTTGCATGCGATGCGAATGGATTCCATGCGAATGGTTCCACGCGATGTGATTCGTTTTGCATCCATGCGATGCGAACTGTTTCCTTATGCGATGCGATTGGTTTCATATATGCGATGCGACTGAGATAGTAGCACCATCGGCTAAGTTAGCTTAGTTTCTAACTTAGGAAGTAAGACTCACACAGAAAAATAGTAATTAATACTATACTTGTTAAACAGTTAGCCGTGCCTAGCAAAGAAAATGTGTTACGATCAATTCTGGATGAAACAGGATCCAGGTGAGTTTCTAGTCCCATTTGTATGTAATGTTTTCGGGCTGTGTGCATACTCCAATATGATTAGTTAATACACTTACCTTAAGTGGTAAGTGTATGCCACATGAATGTTTATAAATAATACCTAATCGGTATAGAAAGAGTTAAATGTATATATGAAGAGGTAGACGAGAATAGATGTAACTAATATATGAATGATATGTATGATGTATATGGTTGAATGGTAAAAGGGTTGCATACCCTATTCATATATGCGAAGAGTACAAGGTTGCATACCCTAATAATATATGCGAAGAATAAAGGGTTGCAGACCCTAAAAATATCTGCGAAAAATAAAGGATTGTAGACCCTAAAAATATCTGCGAAGAATAAAGGGTTGCAAACCCTAACTAAAAATATCTGCGAAGAATAAAGGGTTGCAGACCCTAATAATATCTGCGAAGGTTATAGGGCGAAAGGCCCTTTAAAACGTAGAACGTTTATGTAGGTATAAAAATAATGAAGGTAAGTAAAAGCGTGAAGGTATGGAAGTATGAATGTAAGAACGAATGTAATATATGTCTTCGGATATATATATATATATATATATATATATATATATATATATATATATATATTTACACACCTGTATAAGAATGTGAATGAAATGTATGTTACCTGCTTATCTAGAACTCACTCAGTGTAGTTGACTTTTAGTATGCACGCAGGTAAATAGATTGAAGGAGCTGGCTTGAGGATGACATGTGGTAGGGACTGGAAGACTGACATCTCGAGTTAGAAGCGTTATGAATTAATATGATATGTATTAAGACAAGTTAACTTTTGCAAGACAATATTTGATGTTTTGTGATGTAATGCATGAAGTTTTAAGTATTTCGCGAAAAGTTTTAATTAACTATGATTTTAGAACTGTGTTTATGAGTAAATCCAACGCCAAAGTAGGGCTACCGGGAACGGGGCCTTACACTTTTGCTATTTCTTTCATTAAAGGACGTCTAATGAAAGTCAGGTCAAACGTAAAGGACGTCTTTTGCCATTTTATCTTTAAAGTTTGTTAATAACATAATTTTTAATGCAGTGAATGCTAATTTTTAGTCTTTTATTAAATTATATTTAGCTAAGTTTATGAATTATTATTAGTTAAGTTATATTAATATTGTTTGACCGTTATCGAAACTACATGAGAAGTCTGTCATCAGTAAAGAAAGAATATAAAATCCTGTCAAAAGAAAAGAGAGCATCTGATGAAAGAGAATGAATGTGACTGAAGTGGATGAGAGAAGACGATTCGTGAGCACTCTCCATATTAATGCTCATAGAATCTTAGTAAGTTACATATAACATTATCTACTTTTGTATTCTGGTTTAACTAGTGAACCATTTGGATGCCAGTTTTTTTCTAAAACAGTGTATATACAAAAACTTGGTTTAAAGATAACATTATATTATAGCTTTATATAACTTGTGTGATTAAAGCAAAATATGACATATGATGGTTACTTTCATCTTGTGTGAATCACTGATGAAGTTTAAACATTGGTGGTCGCTCATGTTTTTAGTTTTAACTCTCTTTCATCAAATTTTTTATGGTACCTTTTTCAAATGAAACACAGGTGTCTTTCTTTTTCCTGGTCAACTCACCTCAAAATCAACTCATGTCATCTCAATATCTCATTACTTTTTATCCTGGGCTTTTTCGAACTTTTTTCTTGATCAGTCCACTTCAAAAACAGCACAATTCATCAACCACTTAAAAAGAATATTAATGTCGAATCATCAATCTTTTACAACAAAACTAATACCAAACTTCAATGTAATATCTGAGTATATATAAAGCAAATTAAGCACATTCAATGGGAAAAAAAACTTAAAATTTACAAAGTCTAAATACACGGTACAACCTTAAGAGACAAAATAGACATTGTAACATTAAGGGGATGTTTGGGATTCTTTATTTTAGTCTCCTTATAACTTATATTGTTATAAGTCAAAACTTATTACTCTCACAACATTGAACTCATCCAAACACCTTATGACTTTTTAGAGAAATTATAAGTCATAAGGAGGCTAAATAAGAAATCCCAAACACCCCCTAAATCTCAAGTGTCTTTGAATTTTTATTAAAATATTTACAATTTCCATCTCTTAACTTTAATCACCTTTTATTAATTTTAAAAATACTCACAAGTATACCCCATCATCTTTAACTAATTAACTGTATTTTATTTTGTATTTAAATTTTAAACTACTCCCCCCCCCTCACCCCCAATTTTAAATAGCCATAACTTATTTATACATCAATGTATTTTTTTTTAAGTTTCACCATAAACACGAGCATTTTGTTTAATGTAGTTTGAGTATGGTATTGCTGTAGTTTTTTTTTAGTTAAAAAAAATAACTTGTTACGTATGAGTGTTCACGACCTGCCTTTGATAGTTTTTAAGTTAAACCTATGAGCCAAACCTTTAGTAACGATTTTTTGTTGCCAAAAATCGAAACTAAACCATTGAAAATCGAAAAGAAAACGAAGGTTAAAGGAAAAACTTAGCTGTGAAACCTAACCAACGAATGGTTTAAACGGTTTTAAGTTTCAAACCGAACCATGAGCGGTATAGTTGTTACGTGATTACTGCTATGGGTCAATTTCACGCTTAAGATCCTGACCAATATCTTGAGTGATATCCTGCTGTCCGGGATCCTTAACAGGTTTGGAATCCTGAACCTCGTATTATTTAAACTAATCCGTTATGCTTGCATGTTACTTATTGCATAACAACCGAGAATGACTAGTCTTACAAATATTTGGGAAGTCTAGTTGAATTGTACGTGGGAGAGAAGAACAAGTCTTGCAACGGCGGTTAGGGTTTCCAAGTTAATAGGATAGTTTGTTATTTATTTTCTCTATATAAGGAGGCTCATGAGAACGGATTAGAACATAACTTCTGCACTCACAACTTACACTTCTGTACTTAGCAACCGTTCTCACTTAACTCTCGAGTTGTAATTCACTTTTACTTAATAAATCCGAGGCAGTGAATAATTTTTCCCTCCCGAGGTTTTTTTTCGAGAATCCTCACCATGATCTAAGGTTTTTCCTCGCTATATCATATGCCAACCCTTACTTTTACGGCACTTAATGCTGGATGCATTAAGTCTTTGTTGGATCATCTTGTCTTCTTCCAATGTTATAAATCTTAATGCTCTGTTTCTGGCTTTATCCAGCTTCCTGCAAGGATTCATAATGAGGTCCTCATAAAATGAGCAGTCTTTCTGGAGTCCCATCTTGAAGGCTTGGATTGTCGTTGCTGCATCAAGGTTGGGGATTTCTAGAGCTTCCCTACTGAATTTGCTTACATAATCCCTAAGAGACTCATCGTTAATTTGACTTATCCCGTATAGATTACTGGTTAATCTTTCAAAGCTTCTGCTCCAAGAAAACTGGTTATTAAGTAGGTTAATTAAATGTGAAAAAGATTTAATAGAGAAAGGAGGAACACTCTTGAGGCATTTCAAGGCAACTCCGGTCAATGTAGAACCAAATTCTTTGCATAAGCAAGTTTCTTTAAGATCTTGAGGGATGAGATTGATCTCCATCCTTTCATGATATTGAGCAACATGTTCTTCGGGATCCGTAGTCCTATCATATAGCTTCATGTCAGGAGCCTGGAATCGTTTTGGGATCTGGGTCTCATTTGTTATTTTTACATAATTCATCTATGCTTGAATTATCATACTTGTCTCATGGAATTGTATTGATTTTGCCTCATATTATATTATATCAAACTTGTGGGAAATTCACCAACTATTCGTAATTGACTTTTATTTTTATATATATGCTACATGTGCAATAGTATGATGCATTTGTCAAGATCGAAGTCAATTAGATTGCCCTTAGGTTATTGTAATCAAATAATGTAATTGTCTTCTTTTGTTTTGTTATGTATTTGGAACCTTGTGTACTTGAGATTGACATAAATGATAATGATATTATTATCAAGCTTTAATAGTTGTCACATGTGTTTTGGGCAATCTATACGTTGCATCACCATATTTCGTCGTCGGTCGGGGTTTGACACGGCATAACTAAATGAAATAAACTTGCAGAAAAATTATCATACTAACCCGAGGAGTGAACACAAGGCAAAAGATGAAACTTGGAATGATTTGACTTTTTGAAGTCAAACTTAAGCAAAACATCAACGAGAGGTCAAAGACAACAAATTTTCGGAATTCTGAATGCGGCAAAGTGAAAGGCGGAGATATGGAGTCCAATTTGTAGGAGAATTGATCCAAGTATGTTTCAATTCGTTTGAATTGGTCAAGACACTTAATTGAGTTTGAAAGTCTTTGAAATTTGAATGAAAATCTTAAATTTGGAGTTATAACAGAGAGGAAATGATTAAGGGGTAATAATGGAGCCATTACAAAGATAACCAAAACATAAAATGAATCAAAATGATCATGATTTGGCTTGAATGCTTGTTTTGTAAGAAAAATCATAATAGCAAGCTTGATCGCGTATTGCGACGGGACAGAGGTGGCTCCATCGCGTTACGTGACTCATTTAGATTTCCAAGCGTTTGGTTTTTGACACATTTGGTCCTTGAACTTTGTTTTAACTTAATAATGGTTTGAAATACATTACATTCAACTTGTAAACAATTACATAGCATTGCCATAACATAACATGCATAATTACTTAATAAATACTCCACTATAGTGATAAACAAAGATCCAAATTACAAAACGAATTGGCTAAACGAATTCAAATACATATACAAATGTTGACAAAATGTCACAACCCTAACCAAGGAAAAAGCCACTCACCACCAACAATAGAACAAGGTTGTCAGTTCCTGACACAACCCGAAACCCGACCTGAAAATATAGGTTTTGGGTTGGCTGACTGTAACATTCGTTATTTTTCAAACTCAAAACCCGACCCGTTTATTTTTCCTCTTTATGTTGTCTCATTTATTATTCGAATATCGTCGGTACATTTCACTTGTATTTATATCGTTTACGAGTATTAGCAATAGGAATTATATAAATTTTTGTTTTACCATAATATAACTTCTGAAACATTTTTGAACAAATTCCAACTCTGAGGACTAGTATGCAAATAACCCAAAATTCCCTTTCCTTTTCCCTCCCAAACCTGTCACCACTGACACCCCCCCCCCCCCCACGTGTTTCTTGATCCACAATCTACGCCAATTATCACGGAATTGATCATGCCCAGCTGTTTATGAGTCAAGTGCGAAATCAACCTTACCGCATCAGTGGTAATTTACAACAAATTAACACGGATTTAATGTCAACAAGAATCGCGGCTGACTTGGACCTCTAACCATATAAATACTAGACTAGAATGCAATTAAATCAACCCACACGCTCCTCTCAACAGCACCAAGCAAACCCCTAAATCAATTTCACCATACGAAGCCAACGAGACCAGTTTGGATTCCGAGTTTGGGCCACGAATCTGATTACACCACTCACCCGCAATCTGTTACCGTTTCATGTAATTATTAGGTGCTTTAAGGTTTTTTTTTATGGTAATCGTTAACCCCATATCAATTCTGATCAATATCAATCAATTGGAACCCCCTTTTGATTCTAGGATTTATGTGAATTGGGGGTTTAATCAGGGCTTTAATATTTAAGTTTTTCTAACCAGGTTATAACAAACATTTAGTCTCGTCTAACTGTTTACTCTTATAAGGTAAGGACTCGAACCGGCCCTAGACTCGGGTTCGAGTCCCACCACCCCCACCTTATTATTTTTGTCTTAATTATTATTTTCTTTATTTCCTTAAATTAATTTATTAAGTATCTTAAAAAAAGAAAACTTAAAATAAATTCTCACTCGTTTAACGAACCTCGCCAACTTTCAAAATAAATTATCGGTTTAATGTTTTCCGTACTTGTGTGTGTGTATAGTTATAAGTTCATATTTTCTTGATTTAAAAACCTAATATAATTTTTTACTTGCTTAAGAAACCGAAATTTTAGCTAGTCAAATAAATTTCGTTCACAACTTTCTCATTATATATATATATACTATCATAATATCAACAATTAATATTTATTTTATTTATTTGAAAATCAAACCAAAATGCAAATAATAATAGTAATAATAATAATGATTTAAACCCTAAGAGACTCCAAATTCTTTTTAACCCATTAATAACCATTACGTTGTATTACTTTATTTTATTTACTTATGCTCTCTAGCTTGCTTATACTAATTACAAACATAATAATATTATAATTACAATTTTTACTTAAACCCTATTAAATCCCAAATCAGTCATAAATCTCGTAGTTGTAATTATTTCGTTATAATTAATTTATATTATCGTTAACAACTAGGAACTTTTGTCGACGTAGCCCGAGGAGCCAATCGTTTCTATCTTAATTTTATCGCCATCTCATCTTCGTTAATCCACTCGTTAAGGTGAGTTTACATACACTCTTTTTCCATCTTTTATATTTTGGAGGTAGCATGTATACCTTATCAACTTTACTCATGTTTTATTATCGCATCTATTCAAAACACAATTCAATATATGTTTATGTGTGATTATTGTATGCTCTATGATTATGCCTTATGTGCTAAGTGTTTATTTTATGTTTGATGGTATCTCATCCTCATCTAGTCTCATCTAGTATGTTTGAACCGGACCGTATCAGAAAACGAACCGGACCGCATCAGAATTGAACCATACCAGACCGGTCAGCCTCCACCCCTTAGTCCGCGGCGCCGCGCGACAAGAAGGAAAAAATGCCACCGCAGGGCGCTCTAGGCACCCAGATTCTAGAATTTTCTTGCGTTTTTACCAGTTTTGGGCCCAAAAAACCTATATAAACACCCCTAAACTTAACCCTAAGCATAACCTAAATACCCTAGCCATTTGGGACGAATTTTAGAGCTCAAGAGGAGATTTTTTGGAGGGTTTGGAGGCTTGGAATCATACGGTGATGTGCTTATCGATCAAGAACGAAGACCACGGGTTTTATCACCTTTAATCTTCCGTTTTTATTGCTTTTCGTCATAATTTCTTTTATCATTGTTTTCTTTGATTTTATGATGCTAGGTTAAATATTATAGACTGCCTAGGCTTATGATGAACCTTTGTTGACGTTTGATTTTGACTTGGGATTTATTTATCGTTATGGTTTTATGAACTAATTAAGGTTTAATTATATTGAATTAATGAATATGTGTGTTTAGGGTTGTTTGTTGAGTTTTATTATTTCATAGTTGCCTTGATTATTGTTTGTCATTATGATAGGTTGCTATTAGGTCATATACTTTGTGTTTTTGACTATTTTATGATTGATTTTGAATAAGATCATAGGAATAATATTTTTTAATTAAATAAACCTTAGTGTGCTGCTAACCTAAATATCTGTAAGGTGATAGGTTATTGATAGATCTTTATTATTTAATCTTGCTAGATTTAGTTCTTCGTAAAGAGTCCGTGTAGGTTTGATTATTTATTTTTGTCTATCGAGTCAACTGAATATATTAGATTGCCTTTGATTTCCGCGCTGTAAGATAGGAATTCGTATAAAGGAACTAGTCCATAATTAATTAGGTGACCGTATGGAAACTTGATTTTTAATACTATTGTGCATTAAAACTTATTAGAAACCCAAAGGTGGCTTCTTGAGAAGGGTCAGGGGTCCTGTTAGGGTTTTCTTTTAAGTGTCTATTTTACGATCCCAGTCCATAACTAAATATTTTCCCGGTTAATTGACAACTAAAACTTTGGGATTCTAGCCTAGGTGATTTTTACCGTCATCTGATTTCAAATATACTAAGTTGTCTTTTGTGTATTTTACTTGTTTTTCTTAATTAGTTTAAAATTAGTATTTTAATTAAAATCCCCCTTAAACAAAATATAAATTAATAAGTCATGTCTGTAGTTGAGTCTAATTAGCTAATAAACGTAATTTAGAGAGTCTCGTGGGTTCGATATCCGGACTTACTTAGCTTTACTAGAGTCGATCGGTTCACTTGCCGGTTAGTAGTTTAGTCGAGTTTTAAAGAGTCTAGAGTATTACTTAGTGTTTATTTGTAGTTAATTTAGTTCATAATTATAAACTACTTTCAGCACATTAATGATCATACATTTACCCAAGTACATTGATTTTGTATCAATATGAACGGGTCCATATCTATTTAGTTGTTTACATTTCATAAGAATTGTAACGCTCACCATATATATATGGATTGTGATTTACTTATCTATGTATAAAACAAAACTTATGTATTCTCACCAACATTCGTCTTGACAAACTCTATTTTTATACATGCTACAGGTTCAAGTATTTGATGTATTCAAGATCGAAGATAATTAATTGACCTTAGGATATTTATTCAAATTACAAGTTATGATGTATTAGTTTTAGTTATTTAATTTGTTTACTTGTTTAATGTTCATGAAATTAAATAATTATTGTCGCTTTAATTAGTGTCGTTTGAGCTACTGTCTAATCAATACGTTATGCCCTGGCATGTTCCGCCGCCTTTGGTCGGGGTGTGACAGCTGACACGACAGTTTTCTTAAGCAGGTCAACCCGAACCCGACCTATTAAAAAGTGGGTTGACTTGTTAACACGTTTAAGAATTTTAGAGAAGTTAATATTTTGATTTTAGAGACATGAAGTGTTAAATTTTAAAGTTAAATACTTTGATTTATAATTTTTCATAAATCTATTAATTTTTAAAAGTTAAACTAATTTCTTTTTAAAATATGTATCCACTCTTCACTTTTTATTATTTTATTAGTAATAACCGTCTATTCTCTTATCATTTCCATTCGTTTGTTCTTATCTTGAGCAGAATGTGTGAACCTAAGTTTGTTAATTGGGAATAAGAGATAAATACACAAACACTATTAGATATATCACAAATTATTAAAATGTTTTCTATGAATAAGAGTAATTGATTGTCTAGGTTATTATTAAACCACTATGTATTACTCATATTCATAAATGAACGTAATGTTTGACCTGAAACATGACCTGAACACGACAGGAATTTAAATGGGTCGACACGACACTAATAAATATAAGGGTTGGGTTAGGTTGAAGAATCTCAACATGTCAACCCGAAACCTATCAACCCGCCAAACCGACACGATTAACACCCCTAAATAGAACCGCTACCACCACTATATAGTCACCTCAACCAACTAATATTGCAACCCACAACCACCACCACCACTAATGCAATCCATCATCGTTTCTTCTTCCAACCATATTCAATTGAACAAAAAAATCTACATATCTGTGAAAACCCCAACCCATGAAATAGTGATGCACAATCCGACGATGATGTAGCAATAAGCCAATAACCACCGCCACACTACATCAGCCACAACAATATCAACAACAATCACAACAAATAGGTATTCAGATTCAGAATCCTAATGAGAGAATAAGACGATTGGTGATCTATCACCCTTTATTTTTACCAGACATCGGTCAGGGAACTTAACAGTGGTGGTGGGTTTTTTGTGGAGATGAATTTTTTGGTTCAATCACTTGAAAATCCATCAAGAGCATTTTTAGAACAATTTCCCAAGCTCTTGCATAACAGAATCCGTTAATTTAAGGTTAGACCAAAGAGGGGAATCGAAATTGTAGGTTTCCGATGGTTAAATAGGAGAGGGGTTTGTGAAGACCTTAATCGAATATGAGGGGTTTCGTGACGGAATCGGTGGTGTGGAGCAATTTTCACCAAATTTGCAGGGGTGGTGGCGGGACCTTGTGTCACAAGACTTGGGGTGATGAAAAAAAGGGTTAAGGTGGGGGAGATGGAGATGTAAGAGCATTCCCAATCTTATATCCATATATATCATATAATTACACGAAAAATACCATCTTTTCTCTCTCATTTTCAATTAAATAATACTTTTTTATACTTTTATCATTACCTTTTCTCTCTCATTCACTCACAACCACTTTCAAAAATATTAAAAAATTATAGAGATCAATAGTGTATTTCTCCAAATTTAACCATTAACAGTAGCATTTTCTCTCTCCTCCTCTCACAACCACTTTTTACCATCTCTAAAAAATAGGGAACTCCCTCACATAATTTGGAGAACCCACTGGGAATGCTCTAAGAGCATTCCCAACCCATCCCCTAAAATTATGTGAGGAGGGTTTGTAAATTATAGGGTGGAGTTGTGAGTGGTTGTGAGTGTAAATTATAGGGTGGAGAGAGAAAAAGTAGTGATTTTTTGTAAATTTGGGGAAAAGGTAGTGATTGTTTTGTAAATTACAGGGTGGAGAGAGAAAACTGTAATGAAAAAGGTATAAAAAATATTATTTAATTGAACAATAGAGAGAAATGTAGTATTTTTCAATGTAATTATATGATATATATGGATATAGGGATAGGGAACTGGATGAGAATGCTCTAAGATCATTCTCATCACTTCCCCTATCTCCAATCCAAAATTACACTAAAATTATTGTTTTTTTTCTTTATTCTGTTTAATTAAATAATATCTTTATATACCTTTATCATTACCTTTAATATCTCCTCTACTCTTTCAAAAAGATATAAAAAAAAAATTAATGGTGTCACAAAAATTTTTCAAATATACAGAAAAATCACAACATTTTCTCTCTCATGCACCCACGACACCCTAAACCACTCCCTATATAAAAAAAAACTTTACTCAATTTAGTGGATTGATTGAGAATACTCTAAGGATAAGGATGACTTAGAATTTGTTATTAATATTTTATTTTGTTTTATTTTCTTCTTTTATTTTATTTTGTTAATTAATTAAAGGTAATATAATAAAGGGGTTAAATTACCATTGTGCTCTTACATTGGCACATGCTAGGATTTAACGGATTTTTTGGATGATCGTTGGTATAAAGTACTAAAAGCAAGATAATTTGCGATATAAAGGATATAGAGTGAAAGCAAGTTTTTTAAAGGATGCGATCCATAAATTGAGTATGTTTAAAGGACAAAATTTATAATTTTGTCTATAATACTCATAAATCTATTGTAAAGTGTTTTATACTTTGTACGATCATAAAAAAAATAGGTTAGATGCTAAAGAGTATAGTGTTGGCTTCGTAGGCCTTTTGTTTAGGCCCGATTTATTATTTGAAGTCCAAAGGACAGATGGGTATAGGGTGGTCAGATCGAAGTCCGACCCCATTTAGATTTTTTGTTCAATAATTCACAAACCCTACACTAGTCTTTATTTGAACAACACTATGTACTTGCAATTATTTGTCACTCAATAAAGAATATCTAGTTGCTACCCGTGGACGTAGGTCAGTTTAAACCAAACCACGTTAAATCCTCATGTTCGTTATTGCTTTCGTGTGTGTGTTCAGTTTCATGTGTGTGTTTAATCCTAAGTTGTAAAATATAGTAGGCATATCATGCTTATTGTGACAAAATAGTTTAACATGTAAATTTAAAACAGCTTAGAATTTAGCATCAAAATGACTTTTCGTGACTAATTTGACTTTGTGTAACCTAGACTACTAACCTTCCAACAAAGAAAATCAACTAATTCTAATTCTTCATTAACATTCGGAAATTTGGTGTTGTGGATAATAATTAATAGCAACTTAATTTAGCAAATCACTGATGGTCTGATGGTAGAAGAGATTGTAGTGCTTACTTTTCGACTAATGTTCTTAGATGATTGTTTTGGGGTTTTATTATAGTGAGTGTGGGAGTGAAACACTGCGTTTTTTATTGTAGAGGGTTCATTTCCCTCCAAAACTTGGTCTCCGAGAAGAAAAAAAAAATATAAAATACTTTTTTTCACAAGGGATGGTTGTCCCTCTATGCAAATGCTTATGTCTGCCCCTGATTAAAAGCTACCATGAATGGAAGAATTGGTGTATTCGGTTTTTCTTGAGCTCTAGCGTCTTGCTAGTTTTCTTTCTTTAAGAGCAGACTAAGTCGATCCGTTATAAACCCGGGGAATGCATTTTCACGCCTGGGAAAGTTTAGGAACACCAGTTCCCCCACCCCAGATCTTAGGTTTTATTTTTCACCGATTTTCAGGTATTGAACATTTGTTTTTTACGAGAGCATTTTGTGACCATGACATTGAGGTGAGTTTAGGGAGAGAGTAAGATCCATGAAATTTTTAAGAGTGATTTTAGAAAGAGAAAGTGAGGATCTTAAGTATAGGGGGGTTAAGTTATAATAGGAAGTATAGTTTTTGTAGGAAGGATATAAAGTAATCTTGTCCATTGATTTTTAACATGGAGGGTTGAGATTAGTTTAGGGGGAAATTAAGTGTGAACACAAGGTAAATGGCATAAAAGGAATAACACATTTGTTGACTTTCTTTCTCCACATGCAATGCACATGCCAAATTCCCCCATAATTTTAAAACGTCCATAACTTTTTTTACGACGTTTTTATTGAAAAACAAATTCACCATAATAACGGGTGTCTTTTTATCTTTTATATGAGTACCATATTGTAATATAAAAATTAAAAAAAAATTAGTGGGTTTTTATAAATTGTGTTTTACCAAATTGTGTTTTACAAAATAGTGTTATACAATAGTATTTTTCATTGTGTTTTCTTTTCATTGTGTTTTTTACATTGTGTTATACAATTGTTTTTTTATCATTGTGTTTTTTACATTGTGTTTTTCATAGTGTTTTTCATTATGTTTTTTTGGACTTTTCCGACGAGGTGGTGGCGGTGGGGTGACGGTTGGGTGGCAGTGGGCGATGGAGTGGTGGTGGTTGTAGGAGATGAGTGAATATGTAATTGGGTTTTATGTAAGTGGGTTTTGAGATTAAAGTAGGTGGGTTTTGATAATAAAATGTTAGACTAAAATACCCTCCTTCTTAGCCTTTTTTGAAAAATCAAACTTCTTATTTGAACCTAACTCTATATATTATATAAAGTAATTATAAGTGGTTGTGAATGAAGGAAATAACTAAACTTTTGTTGATGAGTACATTTAAAGAAACACCATTCACCATCTGTATTTTTTTAAAGTGGTTGTATGTGTAGGAGAGATAAAATGTAATAATAAAAATATAAGAAAATTATTATTTGAATACAAAGTGGAGAGAGAGTGTAGTATTTTTTAGTGCAATTATAAAAATGGAGATATAGATGCTGCTGGGAATGTTAAGTCATAAGACTTTGTATCAATTTAGTTATAACACACACACTTGCTTTTATCCCCCGTATTATGGGGTTGGTTTACATTATTCGTTTTTAATATATATATATATGTATATATTAATTTTATTTATTGTAAATAAGTTAATAATATATTTAGGATTTGATGATGAAAAGGGTTACAAATAAATGAGATGTTATACCCGGTTTAAAAGCTATATGGGTTTGACGAGAACCATGACCCGCTTGTTTTTTTACTACAAATTTTTTTCTTAATTATAAATAATATTTTTTTAAAGAAAATCGGATACTAATTTTTAGTATATACTTATTTTATATGATTTTTATATCAAATATTTGGTAATATTAATTTTAATTTAATGAGATGTTATAACCTGTTTATGGGCTATCTGGGTTTGGTGAAACCCATACCTGTTAATTCGGGTCAAATGGATGAGAACCCTTCATTTACAAATAAAGCAATCTGGTGGCTTGAGAGAATGTAGGAAGCAATCATAGAGCTTTTGAATGTTTCGTTTATATATATATATATATATATATATATATATTATAGATAAATTGTTGCATTTTAATATAACTACTGGGTGCTCATGCGATGCAGCAGAGTGCACATGAGACCTGACAGTGTTCTAACATGAAACCTCTTATGACATGACTTGAACCCGTACCGAACCAAACTAACCATATTTTTTGTATCGACTCGTTCGGACGGTCATATACATGATCTAAGCTCGATCGACTTGACATGTTGCCGGTCGTAACGGGTAATCGCGTAATATGCTAATTTTAAAATTTTTAAAAGTATAGCAATACCATACTTAAATTAAAGAGAATAAAATGCTCGTTTTTATGGTGCAACTTTTAAAAAAAAATATTAACGTATGAATAAATTATGGTCGTTAAAAATCATGGGGTTAGTTGGTTTTAAATAAGGGGATAAATGTGCAACTATTATATAAATTAACAAAACTTGATTAAAGTTAAATAACCAAGCTTAAAACTAACTTTTTAAGAATTTACAGTTAACATATATGATGGTGCTTTAGAGCATTCATATCACTTCCTCTGTCTTAAAATCCAAAATTACACTAAAAATCACTATTTTTCTCTCTTCTATTCAATTAAATAATATTTTTCTATACCTTTATTACTACCTTTTTTAATTTCCCCCACTCACAACCACTCTAGTAACTTTTCAAATATACAGAAAAATCACTACATTTTCTCTCTTTACTACTCACGACACTTTAAACTACTCCTTACCTTATAAAAACACATGTCACAAAAAATGATGGATAGGATATGAATGCTCTTAAAGACAATATTGCCTCTAAAACGTTGTAACTTTGTTTTTGCATTGAATGTTGTACCTCTAAAATTTAAGGGTTCATCCGGTCATGGATTATAGCATAGATTAATTTTGTTAATTACTGTAATTCTCTTGTCATTTTGATTCCTAAACTTATTGAGAATTTATTTATAGCTTTGCATATTGTTGATATTAATTTAATTTTTTTTATCTTAATCTTAATAATAAATCAAAACCAAATATAATGTGACGTGAGGAAAGCTGGTAAACGCAATGTTTGGAAGCTGAAAAGGCTAAAATGTACAACGAAAGGTCGTTCAGCACTTTGATTCTCTTCTCTTCTCTTAATGCTGCATCGATTGCTGGTTTAAAACCTTTGAGGTTGATTCATGAATGTACTGCCATTGCGTTAGCTTATGGTGGGGGCAAGGCCGACTTCCCGAGATACGGACCAACTAATGTTATGTTTGTAGACATTGGGCACTGTGACACTCAGGTGTCGGTTGTGGCTTTTGAATCAGGGAAAATGAAAGTGTTGTCACATTCTTTTGATGAAAATTTGGGAGGTCGAGATTTCGATGACGTTTTGGTTAAACATTTTGCAGAAAAGTTTAAACAAGAATACAATCTTGATATTTACTCGAGTGATGATTCTTTAACGAGACTTATGGCATCGTGCGAGAAGTTGAAAAAAGATCTAAGTGCGAATGTGGAAGCGCGGCTTAGTATTAAGTTTCTAGTTGATGAAATAGATGTGAACGGGTTTATAACGAGGGATGAGTTTGAGATACTGTCATTGGAGTTGCTAGAAAGGATAACTGTTCCTTGTATTAATGCTGTAAAGGAATCTGGCATAAGTGTTGATAAGATATATGCTGTTGAGCTTTCGGGTTGTGGATCTCACGTACCAGCTATTTCTAAGAAGTCAACTTCCATTTTATGGAAAGAACTGAGGAGAATACCGAATGTTGGTGAATGTGTTGCTAGAGGATGTGCTATTCAATGTGCAATGCTTAACCGAATTCACCAGTTCAAAGATTATAAGGTTCGTTATCTGCATCCTTCTGTTACTGGTACTTTTGTATGGTTGTCTGTTTACTCTGATTCTCTTAGCTACAATTTATAAGAATGAAAAATGAAGGTTTTTGTTTGTTTATTTGTTGTAGATTGAAAACAAAAGACGTGATATGTCTGTTTATTGAGCATAGTAGGAAAATTATTTCCAGCTTCAGAATTATTCCTAGGGAACAGTTAATCATATTTAGGCAGAGCAACTTTTCAGGATGAACTTATTAATTAATCATTTTCTTTTAGTTTCCAATATTTTGATGTCTATTACTCTATTTAACAAGTGTTGAAAAGTGGTATACGAGAGATCATGTAACATATAAATTTGGTGTATTGTGGACTATAAACCGGATCTGGTGGGTCAAACCACACTAAAAATTAAGCTTGTGCATGTCATTCAGTTGTTTAATAAGTTTCTTGATTGTCAACAACTAGTTTTCGTTTATTGATCGCTTGTATAAATTGGACTAGTTTATCATTCATTACCTTCTTGATTATGTTCTAAAACGATTCATGTTATTGACGCAGGTTCAGGATGTATTTCCTTACTCGCTAGGATTCCTAGTAGTTGAAGGTGTAAACAAGACACAACAAGATGTTACCCTATTTCCCAAAGGCAGCTCATTTTCAAGTGATCGCGTGATTCAATATCCTGGAACCCCACAAGGCATTGACGTCTTTTACACCAACAAGATGGACTTTCCGGCTGAAGTTGGTCGATTCATGGTAGGTATCTCATAAGCTTGTGCTTATGAATGACATTTGATTCATTTCATACTTTGCCCATTTGTATTCATCTAACTTATAAATATTTTATAATTTCTTTTAGATTGATCTACCTTTCATCGTACAAAAGGCGAAGGTTGAATTTAGAGTGAAACTTAACGTCCATGGAGTATTTGAAATAGAATCTGTGTCAGTAAGTATAGCTTCTTGTTACTCAAAAAAATTGGTGAAAATGGATTAAAACATTATGATATTGATCTCAGTTTTGTTTGTGACTTCAGCTTATTGAAGATGCAGGCCCTGCACCTAGGAGTTTTTTCTCTCCTGCTGAGAAAATTTTGGCAAATAATATTCAAATTTCTGACAATTTGTATGTATCAACTACAAAAGAAGAGCTTGCTGAAGCTCAAAAGAGAGAACAGATGCTTGCAGACCAAGATAGAGAGGCTGAGCAAGCTAAAGACCAAAGAAACATCACAGAGGATTATGTCTGCAACACTCGTAACAAGGTACGCGTTTCAGGCTGAATCGAGCTTGAGCTCGTTTATTCTTTATTAATTATTTTATATATGTTTATATTGAACTTATTTATGTATATTTATATACTTTAATTGTTGTTATATATAACTAAGGGTTTCATTGAGGCGAGCCAGAGCCTTGTTTAGGTTTGAGCTCAGCTCATTTAGAGTCTATTTCTAAAGTTCAAGCTCGGCTCATGAGCGGTTTTTAAGCTCGAGCTTGAGCTTGTTCTTTATTAATTAATTATCTTATTTATATATTTTCATAATTTTTTACATATATATTTTTAGTTATAAATTTTATATATAATATGAATACATTGTTTAGTGATTTTTTTCATAATTGTATATATGATAATTATTATATAAGTTCATATTAAATAAAAAATCATTTAAATAAAAGGCTCCTTTAGGCTCGCGAGCCGGCTTGAGCTCGGTATGAGAAGCTCGTGCTTGGGCTAGTTCACTAAACGAACCTCAATTCGATTCGAGTTTTTAGCGAGCCCATCTTGAGTAGCTCATGAGCGGCTCAGGTGACCCATATATAGCGTAAAGTATATTATTTAGTTATTATTTAATTTTAATTTCATATATAAGAATTAATATATAAATATATATGTTTAATATATATAATACATGTTATATAACTAACAATCTCGTGAGGATTGCGAGCCAGTTCGAGCTCGATAAGTGAAGCTCGGGCTCTGGCTAATTTATTAAACAAGCTTGTTTTTTGGCTCGAGCTCGTTTAAGCTTAGTTCAACTCGAGCTTTTAGCGAGTCCATCTCGAGCGGCTGTGCTTGTTTACACTTCTATATGGTATATACTAATTTCAATTATACTATACATATCTTTATCTAAGAGAATTCATGCATTTTATCATTTTGTTTATGTAGCTTTTAGATTCTATAGAGATTGAAAGCTTGGATCCAAACGCTAGAGCACAAGCGACGAAACGTCTGCTAACTTGTATCGCAGATTACCGTTCGATTGCTGATTCACTGCCTCCTAGCTTGAAAGAGGAGGTATTTTTTAGTCCTCCTGTTCATGTTTTAGTACTTTTATGTATGGAAATAGAAACTAAATTGTGATTAAACTTTAGGTCAACAATGAATGTAGCAAAACTGAGCAGTGGTTGAGTGATCACTCTCCTCAATATCATTTACCTCCTAATAACTTTGACCTCTTGCTCTGGCCAGAATTTGTTAAATTCTCAGTGGAATCTTTAGAGAGGTTAGTTTTAAATTTTGATTAGCATAGTTTTCACCTTACCTGTTATTTATGATGCACATGCTTTTTGTTAGGAGGTGCGAACGCATCATGGAATCCCAAATGGACAAAAGCAAGGGCATGCAAGTTGATTAAGGATGTAACCGGCAAAGGTGCAACCCTCATAACGTTAGACCGTTTTAAGACATTCGAAACATTCCATGAAGATTAAGAATGACAAGAAATGGTGCCTTGAATCAATGTAATTGTTGGGTTCATGCATTTAGAACTGTTAGTCACTAAGGTCTATTAACATTTGATTTAAACCAGATGGGATCATCCATTCCAACCATACATAATCTTTTGCTTTAATCACACATGTTATGTATAGGGTTCATCTTAATTATGAAAATTTAAGGGATCAATCGACTTTTGGTATTGTACAATGTTTTTCAAAATTTATAGGATCCATCGAGTTTTATTATTATGTGACTTGATGTGACAACTCCCACTTTCAAATTTGACACTATTATGTGAACGTGAAAAGTTATTCCGGTTAGGTTATTTGATTATTTGTTTACTTGTTCATAATACTAGATGATATTAATGATTTCGTACTTAAGATGCTTTTAGGATTACAGATTCATTGCCCTATAAATACATCATCAACAGATGTAGTATGACTATACACTCGAAACATCGGTCGGAAAAGCACTGGACATGAAAAATTAGACTATTCAATAAGAAGAACAAAAAATTTTATAAGATTTTTATAGTCATCCAATTACTAAATACAGAGTTCTAAATATGTATGTATACAGTGAAAATACAAAAAGTAATATGACAAAATCAACTTCCAACATTGTGAGAACTATTAGATGTAAGTTATTTTATTAAATTTATAAAACCACTAGTAGCTTTACTAACCATGTTATTCTTTAAAACTTAAGTTATGCCTCTACTAACTCTTGTCTTTTTATTTAAAAGCTCATCCGTATAAATGTATATTTTAAACTTTTTTTAAAGTTTTCACTCATAATATAGTTTATAACACTATAACATAAACCTACTAACACTTAATATTTATTTAAAATACCGTCCAAGTAGGTTATCATTTTTATAAGAACAAAAGTTATGAGCTATCTAAAATTTGCAATTCCATACACACTTTTTATTTTATAGACTTAACTACACAACTAGCGCCTAATGTTTCATGAAAGTAACAACATTGGATATTAACATTTAAAAGTCACTTGTTTAGGTATTCAACTTTCAATTTTGTAACAAAGTTGGGTACTAAGTCTAACATCCGTTAAAAACTTAACAGAATGGGAGGATACTTTAGTCATTTCCTAAAAACTAAAATATATATAAATACATTATCTTCATTATGTGATATTATCATTCAACACCCATAGTCTGATCGATCTCCTTCACACTGCCGCCCTTTAGCCACTGCTACCCACTGCCCATAGTCACATAGTTTGCGGTTCGCACCAGTACGGGAACAAGGAATGGGAACGCAATTCACTAGTGGGGGCGTATTCGGTACGTAGGGGATAGGTTCATTTCAGTACGAACTGGTATGGCCCGGTAGGATGTACCATAGAATCCGGTTCGAGATTTACCAAATTCAGTTTACCATAACATAGTATAAGATTACCAAACATACCAAACACAACCCAAAATTTCATACTACATAATGTCAAAACCAAAGATGTCTGAACATAATATAATAACAAATAGTATGGGTTTACATTGGGTTTGCAACATAATTACCAAAGTGGTAAAACATAAAAGATACCAAAACCTAATATGATGCCAACACCAAAGGCGATTAATTTAAACTTCATGTTACCAGTTAACATAATACCAAAAGTTATCACAGGTTCCAAAAACAAACATAATACCACCAAGACACATGACAAGTTTTAAGTTCTAACAAAACGGAACCATAATTGCACATTAAAAGACTAAAATACTAGAAATTGTAACATGAGATAAAGATGCAGACGATGATGCTTCTCCTTGACCCGTACAACTTCTTCTATTGTGACCCCTGTTTCCACACGTGCCACAAGTAGTTGTTCTCAGTTTTTTGCTTAGCTTTCCACCTTTAACCATTTCATCTTCCTTTTCAGTTGCATCCTTTTTCCTCTTCTTTTTTGGCCTTCCAATAGGTTTGTGATGTTTTGGCTCTTTTAGCTTTGTAGGACAAGTTGATCTAGGTCACATAATGTTACCATTAATGGGTTCCACTTTGTGTGAGTAAATAGTCTTCTATGTATTTAGCCTATAACAAGCATCAACCCACTTTTCTGGAATTTCAACATCTAGCCCATTTAAAGACATGTCCCAATTACTTGCAACCGCATGTTTACAAGGTATGCCCGTCAATTCCCATCTCCTACAAGAGCAGGTCGGTGCAGCCACATCCACAACACACTGTTCACCCATGTATCCTGCAACTTGAAATTTTGATCCTCCGTTCCATTTCACGGTTAATTTGGAAGCTTCTTTCTTGATTACCTCAAGTTTCTTGGAAATAGCTGGAGTTAGTATACCATGACTCTTACCAATGACTTTCGTTACATTCACGATTCTTTTCATTCTCTTACAAATTCTAGCGCTGTTAATTGGTTTATCCCTACCATCCACCAATTTTGAATTAAACACCTCGCACATGTTGTTTAAAAGGACATCTGATTTTGCTCTACCTGAAAATTAATGTTCTTAAATGAATATTACATGAAATTAGACCCCTGGATGTTATTAAATAATCAATTTATAAATAATGAATGTATCAATGAATAATGAATTTATTAATGGAGCAACAATAGCATTTGACATCTGATTACTTGCTTTATATGTAGTGGGTAATGGATAATGCAGCAACAAAATTTAGACCCGTGAATGAATTAGGTGAAAATTAAGCAATGAATTTATTAAATAAATGACTATTAAATGAATGAATGAATTTATTAATGCACATTAAACAGACCTGTGCACATTAAACATGTACATTTAGCATTTGAATAAACATGTACATATAGCATTTAACAAACCTGGTGCACAGTAAATATGCAGGTGCACTGAAACATATAATTGAAAAAAGAGTAAACAGTTTGAATTTTAAAAACCTGTAAAATGGCTTCTAGCCCAATGAGCGGGTGGAATATTGTTTAACCATTGGTATGCTGCAGCATTCGCATATTTCAACTCCTGCATTTTAGATTGATATTCTTGAACTGTAGTTGCCATTGCTATGCTATATAACATATCCATATAGGCTTTCCCCCTCCATTGAAGCTTCATGTTCTGGTGTATATGCCTGAGGCAGTACCTGTGTTCAGCACAAGGGAATAACTTTGTAATAGCTGTGATGATTCCCTTTTGTCTATCTGAAATGAAGGTGAAATTGGAGTTTATGTGTAAATCCAGATCATCACCGAGATTCTCCAAAAACCACTCCCAAGAGTTAAAGAGTTTCTGCCTCAACTATGCCATAAGCAACCTGATATATCCCGTTACTAGCATCCAGTCCCACAGCAGTAAGTAACTGGCCTGGAAACGGCCCCTTCACGAAAGTACCGTCTAGCCAATTATCTCTCTTTTACAAGCTTTGAAACCCTCTTTTAGGGGACCAAGACATATGTAAATTCTTTTGAAAACTGTAACCGGTGAAGATGAATTTGGCTCAGTTTCAACATCAAAGCTTAACACTTGTCCCAATGTTTGTTCTTTGCAATTCAAGAATGTAATCCCTTAAAAGACGATATTGTTTACGAAAATCACCCAATACCTGTGCTTCGGCTTCTTTCTTAGCCCGGTATGCCTTCATCCTAGATAATCCCATTTCATACCTTTGTTGGGCTTGCTGTTGGACAGTCTTTATCGATATGCTTGGATCTGACTCTACTTGTGGAAGGATCTCCTTTGAAAGCCAACTTGATGTGAATGCCTGTACAGATCTACTTTGAAGGCACTTGTGTTCTGAATTGTATGTCTTCACTGTCCATGTTTGTTCCCATTGAAGTTCCAAATGAATCATCACTCAAGTTTTCTTCTTCTACTGAAGAATATCCATCCACAACTTGTTTTTCATTTCCTTGATCATATATGTTAGGCTTGAAATTGTTCATATCCACTTCAACTTCTTCTATCTCATTATCTTCATCTACAATGATCTCATCATCTTCATTTCCAACCCTATTTTCTTGTTCATTTTCGTTAACCCAAAAATCATCTTGCAAATCTTGCCAATCAGGAAATAGTGTTTCAATAGCTTGCATTTGTTCCAAATGGGATTTCCCACGTTCAATATAAACAGAAATGCAACGGTTTTCAGGGACAAACTTCATCAGAGCCGAAACATCATTGTCATTTACTAAATTTCTCAAACCAAAATCTAAATCACTTCCAGGAATTAGAAAATGGTAATACAAAAGTGACTCTTCTTGAGTCAAAAATACGAAACCTTTCTATATCCAACAAATCCACATAATTGACCTTGCCCCTTTCATAAACTTCTTTGTGGTTGTTGCTACTTCCCCACCATGGTGAATTTTGATAGAAAAAAGCTCTGGATGAAACAAAAATAAAAATATATATATAGGATTTTCAATTTCATCTCATTATCAAGAACAGAGGGTCTAAATAGCATATCATTACCAAAATTACGTACCCTAAGCCATGTCGAATTCAAACTTTTGAAACTCTGTTCTGATTGCCCAAGCATCCATTGTTTCTTCGTTTGCCCTAATCGCGTCTCTGTCTTCTCTGTGTTACAGCAATGGAGTGAAGAAGAAGAAGAAGGAAGGAAAGAAGCAGTTATCGTTAGCATGTTGGATTAAAGTTGTAATGACGAGATTGCCCTCAGTCTTTTTTCCCATATCTTCCATTCTGTTAAGTTTCCAGCGGACGTAAGACTTAATACTCAACTTTGTTACAAAATTAAATGTTGAATACTTAAACACTTGACTTTTAAATGTGGATACCCAATGTTGTTATTTTCATAAAACGTTAGACACCAGTTATGTAATTAAGTCTATTTTATAAAAATAAAAGTAACCATAAACATGTCTATCCATCATTCACTAACATACCTAGAATTTAATAATATACACATGTTATAATAAAAGTTAACTTTTTATAAAGAGTTAATGGCCATTTTCGTCCCTGTGGTTTGCTACTTTCGCCACTTCAGTCCAAAATTTGTATTTTTGTCAATTTAGTCCTCATAGTTTTAAATATTAGCCATTTACATCCTATCCGTCTAACGGCATCCAGCTATGCCGTTAGTTTAAGGGTATTTTTGTCTTTCTCCTTTTTATTTTGAGTTATTGGTCATTTTCGTCCCTGTGGTTTGATACTTTTGCCAATTCAGTCCAAAGTTTGAAATTTTGTCAATTTAAGTCAGTTTTTTTCTATAACCCTAAAGAGCATTATCCAAGCCCAAAACAAGTCTGCATTTACTCTGTCGACAGCAGTAATCATACCCCCTCCTCTCGTATTTAGTTTCTAGACGGTTCCTAAACTCTCCCCCATGGTGGAATTCAATGGTAAAGTGGTCAAAGCAATTCCGTGAAACCGAATTGTACGGAAAAAACTAAAAATCGTTTCTTTGATAAATGCATAATATTTAGGGTTTAGAGATTAACATATCATAACGAAAATCTGGGTCGTAATCAACTATTATACATTAATCAACAAAACAATTTTTAGTTTTTTGTGTATAATTCGATTTCAGGGAATTACCTTGACCACTTTACCATTGAATTCCACCATGGAGAAGATTTTAGGAAATGTCTAGAAACTAAATATAAGGGAGGGGGTATGATTACTGTTGTCAACAGAGTAAATGCATACCAGTATTTGAGGTTGCTCGATGGTTTTGGGCTTGAATTATGCTCTTTAGGGTTATAAACAAAAAACATAAAAAATAAAAAAAACTGAATTAAACTGAACATTAAATTGACAAATTTTCAAACTTTGGACTGAATTGGCAAAGATATCAAACCACAGGGACTAAAATGACCATTAACTCAAAATTAAAAGGAGAAAGACAAAAATACCCTTAAACTAACGGCATAGCTGGATGCCGTTAGACGGATGGGACGTAATTGGCTAAAATTTAAAACTATGAGGACTAAATTGACAAAATTAAAAATTTTGGACTAAAGTGGCGAAAGTAGCAAACCACAGGGACGAAAATGGCCATTAACTCTTTTATAAAAAGATGGCAACTATATTACAAACCTTCCCCCCCCCCACAAAAAAAAAAAAAAAAAAAAAAAAAAACCCCTCTACCACATTATTATCATATTAACTCCACCTACATCCTCCTTTTAATTACTTCTTCTACACATTGTTACGCATACATGCAAAGATGCTCCACCTCTCTCGATTTTATAAATATCTCCGGCCATTTACATCCGATTTTTTCAAGAGTTCTCTATCTAATTCAAGGTGTTCTTGCGAGTTCTTGGTGAAATCAAGCTCAAAACTCCATCATTTTTGCACCTAGTAAGTGTTTTTATTTTGTTAAAAATCTTATTTTTAAAGCTATTTTATGCTACTTCATTACAAAATCAGATTAAAAACCTTGTTATGATGTAAATGTTACCACAAAACCTAGATTATATTATTAATTCTTGAACCCGAGTTGTTAAAATGCTCAAAGCCCACCTAAAACACACTTTAAGCCCATGATTGTTGTTTTTTTAGGTTTAGTGAAGCATAAAGTATGCTTATTACATAACTTAAAACATATGTTAACATCCATATAAATTTTCAAACCAAAACATGAAACTTAGAGGTTTACAGTAGGGAAATCATACTTGGTTAGTGAACCAATGACCAAAATCCCCAACATATCAAATATTACAGTAGGGAAATCATACTTGGTGAGATAATAGGCTTATATAGCCCAAGATGGACCCTAGTTTGTTATTAATGGTAAAACCAAACTTACGAGTGTTAAACTAGAAGTATGATCAAAACAAGTTAAACAGAAGGAAAATTTTGGCACAATCATAATATAGAGAAATAGAGCTGGAGATCAATTTTTATAATTTTTGGATGTTCCTAGCTATATCTTTGAAAATAAGGGCATTTTTACCATTAAAAATGAGAAAATAACAATAGTGTAGCAACTAACAGGCTAAAACTTAAAAAATGATCATTCTGATAACATGGACTATTAGAAAATGATTTTGACAAGTATGGTAAAGAAATGGGAAAATGGGTTATTGGTGCATTCTTAACCGCACCCGAAACGAGTAGAAAACGAGTTTTTAGAAAAGTTGTCTGAGAAAATCTTAATCCAGAAGGTCCATTATATTAATTGTGAGTCAAGAATGAAAATTTCTTATTTTTAGAATTTTTCTGAGTATTAAAAGGGGATTTTTGAGTTAATTTAGTAGAATTATAGGGATTTTTACATATTTTCCCTTCCTAAACTATGTAAATTACATATTTTCCCAAAATACAAGTTTTTAATACAAAATGTACAATGCTCTTTAAGCATGGTTTGAGAAAATATGTAATTTCAAAGTTTAGAAAGAAAAAATATGTAAATGCCCCGTTATATAAAACCATAACTTACTGCTAGAACCCAAACAACTTTAGCCATAACAGACTAACAGTACAAGACACATATATTCTAGTAGAATAAGGAGAGATATTAGGAAAAGTGGAGTCATAACAGTATATGCCCCAAAAACCACATTTTGCACCCTAAAGTTAACTATAAACTAGTTAACGGAGTTAGATCAAAGAACCACCATATAAGGTAGCGTTTGGTATACAGAAATGACAGGGGAACGAAATAACTCATTCTGTGAGAATGAAAAAATTAGTGTTTGGTTGCTCAGTGGAATGGAATCATCTATTACACATGGAATCTCATTCCATCAAAACCATTCCTTCCCACCCCCCCTTTTTTTTTTCATTTCATTCCTCATTCACCCTACTTTCTCAACAACACCACCACCTAACAACCACCACCACAACTATCATCGGCACCACCACCACTTCCACCGCCGCCGCCGCCACCACCACCACTAGCGCTACCACCACCGCCGCCGCTGTCAACAACGTCACTGTAACCACCGCAATCGTTGTCATTGCCGTTTCCTGACCATCACCGCCACCACCACCATCGTTGCCTGACCATCACCATTGTACGATTGCCATCACTACCGATGCTACCATCGCTTGACCACCGCCACCACCACCACCACCGCCACCGCCACGACCATTTTTGTCGTCAGAGCTACCACCGTCGCCATTATGGTGTTTTTTTTTTGTGTAAAAAGTATTTTGAGATAGGAGTTTTAATATTATTTCTATTTCATTTATACAATTTTTTTAATACCAAATAACATAAAATAATAATTCATTTTATTTCCATTGGTTAACCAAACAAGACAAAGGAATATAATGATTCATTTCATTTCTTTGTCCATTCAATTCCTTCTCCTATTCCATTCCCCCTTCATTCCATTACCTCCAACCAAATATACACTAAAAGTTTTAGGATCGCGAAAATTTGGGAACTTCATACTTTGAAAATAAAAAAGAATCTTTACATTCTAACGCAATACTATAATCTTAACCAACCATAATATAAGGACTAAAAGTGCAAAGTTATCAAAGTAGCATTTTAAAATTTAAACTCACCAAACCTGAATTAATCTAAGTACTTCTCTAAAACATATATGCCATTTTATAACATCTTTCATTATTTGAAACTAAACGTGCTCATTTCACTGAAAGTTAAAATGACCAAAATACTTCTTTTTATGGAAAATTAGCCTGAAAGAAAACCGAATCTGGAACATGGCATTTTATACAAATAATAACCATACATTAAGTACTTGAATATAACTTTTCAACATTTTGTAAGCAGGGAATTAGTGCTTTTCTCCACCGAGCCGACCATATTTTCCATTCGTTTAAATCGCAAAGGTGAGTTCATGCAATCCTTTTTTATTTAAAGTTTTTGGAATGGAAACATGCTCCTAAACTTGCTATTATAACTTTCATTAGAAACCCTTACACTTTTGTTTTGGGTAAGCTACAAGCTATTTATTTACTTGAACTTCAATGATAATGTGAACTTTTTGGTTACAAGTGTGCAATGCTGATCTAAAAGATAGTATACTATTTGGGAGAATTCCGCTGGTTCAGTAAACCCTCATATACACGGCCACTACGGCATGTGACTGGAACATTCTCATACTTTTCAGCAGGATATGAATGTGAGCATTGTGACTGTATTTGGTCACCTGAACATTATACCAGGTTTAGTTGTGGCTTGCTAATACTGCATTATCATTACACTTTTCCCACAAATTTATTCATTATTTTTGAGTAAACAAAACCGTGAACTCACCAACTTTTTAGTCGAGACACTTTCTTTTTGAGCATGTTTTTAAGGTATTACTTTTTAAGGCGTGATTGAAAACTTGGACATTGGATATATATTTTAGAAGTCATGCCTTTTGTGGATATAGCTAAGAGTATAGAATCAACGCCTTCTTAAAGACGTTTAAATGATAAATTGGCGTCATCACCAACCTAGAAGCCTTAGATTGTTGAATTATTTATAATTAGAGGTTGTATTGGCATTGATGTAACCATTGCAAGATCAAAATATTTGTGCTTTAAGTCCAAATGCTTTTATTATCCATATTTTCGCTGCTTTGATTTGATATCAAACTTATATGTCCCATTCCTCGGACCGTGGCGTGAAATTTGACTTGAACCGAAATATGTATAATCCCTTTATCTATTAAGAAAGTAGCGATTACATCGAAACATAAGGCAAAAGAGCAACAAGCTGCGCCACTACCCCTTTCTTAGTTGCAAAACCCAATCCTTTAAAAACTACATTGACTGATCTTGGAGTCACAACATTACCATGCATGACCTGTTGAACTCAACTTTAGTCGGGAGGAAACCAAAAGTGTCAAAAGCAAAAGGTATATAAATGCATGTTGGTTATCAAGATACGTCTTCTCATGTTTAGTCACCTTGCATGAAGTAGCTTTAAAAACAGCATGACCGACTGTGAAACTACTACTCCCTAAGTGTAACATTCGTTGCTTTTCAAACCCGAAAATGCGACCCATTTTAATTTTTCAGTTTTGTTTATTAATATATGTCAGGACTGTCAGTCGGGTGAAACCTTAGCAAAGGTTTGACAAGAACACACCGACTCGAATACTCAAAGACCGATTGAATATCCCGGCGGAATCAGGATATCAAATGATTGAGAATGAAGGATTGTGAACAAATATCAAACACAAAACAGTAGATGATAATCAGTAAATGCTATTTCAGAGACAAAGATTCACTATATTCAATGATACATCAATGGAACAGTGAATGGAATGTCTAGGGTTTTGTGTGACGGCGGCGGCTATTGTACGATGAACAAAATGGAATGCTTTTCGTAGTCAGTGCGTGCCAGCCCTATTCCGTCTCGAAATCTGTGCCCTAAAGGTATGCTAGGACGTCTATTTATAGACCCTGACATTCCTTCTATAAGTCCTAGTCACTACATAATGAAAGATAAATCAATACAAGTGTTACAGTCCTCGAGCAAGGTACATACCTTGCTCGAGCAAACTTTCTATACTAGGTGTGCTCGATGAATGTCCTCGAGCAGACTTTACTTGGAATATATTCTCTTTAGAAGAATACATATTCCCTTTGAGTAAGCTTCATTCCTCCTGACTTGTTCAAGCTTTGCTCGAATAAATCCATCGAGCAAGCTTATTCTTCTTGATGTCTTCAGCTTTTCTTATTCAACAATCTTTAGCATGCTCGGATGTAAATCTTGCTCGGTAACTGAACTGTGCTCGAAGTCTTTGCTTTGATTCACGTGACATCCTCTTATTGCATCCATGCTCGTCCCCATGTGCTCGATCATCTTGTGCTCGTAACACTTGGCTAGAACTTGTATAATCAAGCTGTTTGCTCAATTGGCAATCCATGCTCGATAGAAGAATACTCTTTCTCGTTGAAGTGTAGCTTGCTCGAAGCCTTTAACACTTGGAAGAATCAACCATTTAAGGTTCAGAACCTTGCTCGAAGTAGTAAAAACCATGCTCGATCGTCTGGGCTTCCTCGAATTCCATACTTAGCCGTTTCTGAGGAGGTTGAGAAGATTTCAATCTTCCTTGTAGAAAATCCAACCCAACAATCTCCCCCTAGATTGGAACAAGCTCAGATGCACCAAAACATACCTGCATAGAGTTACACATATATCAGATTTCTAGATAAATCATTTAAGAACATGTCATTTCATTACATAATTGGAATTCTGCCACATGGGCATTACAAACTAAATTTTTACAACTCAAACAAAATGTAAAGATAAACAGAAATAAAAAATCAATCATTCATTAGCTTCATTCTGTTATCTTCTTCCTCTGTTCTTGGCTTCAGCTCTTTCTTTTAGTTTCTTCACATATGCAGCTCTTTGCTTCAGCATGTCAAGTTCTGAGGAGTCAGAGGCATCACTTGGGAATCTTGCATTAATTAAATCTTGTAAGTCTTGTGGATGCATGAACTTTAGGTCTTCATCATGTCGTATTACAGCAATGGGAACTCCAGACATATTTCTCAGAGTAGTGGAATCATCAAGCTGATTGTACGTTATGTATGTGATTCTTCCAAATTGTTGCACCTCTGAGTTCGGTTCCCGCATCACTTCCCTCATAGCCAAGCACTCTTTCAAAGTCTTCCTTTTGTGGTGAGAGCTGCTTGCTTGAGTTCTTTGTTTCTTTGGTTCAAAGAGGGAAAGTTCTGATGTGTGTACTTCATTTATCCTTTTATTTCTCTTTTCCCTCTCTGCTTGACTCCTAATCTCTCTCTTCTTCTGCATCAGGAATGGTAATCCTTTTTCAGCTTGTTCCTTTAAGAATTTAGAGAGATCATTCATTTGTTGACCAGATGGTTGACTTCTGATTTGATTGTCATACACTGTCAGTTCAGCCATCCTGGTCAGTTGTTCCTTTGTAAAATTTCTCAAATCATCCCTAAAGATGATGAGATGTTCTTGCTTGTCTTCAGTAAGGACTCTCAGGGTCTTTGATCTTCTGTCAAAATAGAGACATGTGGGCAGATTCAAGTTTCTTGGCTGCACAGGCCTCACACTCTCTGACATGTGGGTTCTGCTTGAGCTCCCCATTTCAACTTTCTTTATCTTATCAAGACCCTCTTCAACATACCATCTCTTTATTGTATCTTCTGTTTGTATTACCAGTCTTGACATTTTTACTCCCTTTTTGTGGAGGGCATTCATCATTTCTGCATGAACTTCTTGTTCTGCCGTCCTTTTGTCTTCCTGCAATTTCCTCTGTGTTTCAAGATACATCCTCTGCTCTCTGTGGTATATTTCTATTAGCTCAGCAAGAGGCATGTTCTGAAACTGTTCTTGTGATATCCCTTTATCTGTTACAAAAGTTTTTAACATTTCCATCCTTTGAGGGTCCTCAAACCACCTCTTTGCTTCTTGATCTTTCTTTTCTTTCTCCTCCCTTTCTTTCTGCATCCTCATTTTCAGTTCCTGTTCTTTCTCATAGTTTTCTTGGCTCGCTTGATCCTTGTGAGAGTCTTTCACTTGTTGGATCTTTCTTTTCAGTTCTTCATGAGAGAGATTTATTAGCTGATCATACTTGTATCCATAAAGCTGGAGAAATTTGATATCCTTATGTTTTGACTTTAAGGATTCATAATTTTCTTCATCCTTTTGTTTCTTTTCAGTCCTTTTCCTGCTACTATCTGATTCTGTAAATTTCTTTTCTTTCTCTTCCTTTCTCTTAGACACCTTTCTCACATACTCAGATAGATCCTCCATGAGAGCCCTTTTATATAAACTATCAAAATTGTCAAAGGGTTGTAAGTTCAGGAATGCTGGCTTGTGGCCAGCCTTTAGTAGGACTTCCCTTTTACTTTTCCTTGCCTTCCAACCATCAGCTTCTTTTGCCACATCCTCTTTTGATAGTCTTTGAACATAAAAAGGATCATAACCCAAACTGATTAGATACTCAACATCTTCATTTGTCTTTTCAGTCTCCTCCACACTTTCTTCTTTCTCCTCCTCAACTTCAAGGTCAGCTTCTTCTTCAATATCCTGAAGAGCATCAATCATTGGTTCTTCATTTTGCTTAGATTGAGCTCTTCTTCTTTCTTCAAGCTTGTCTCTCCTCATTTTATACACCATTTTCTTAACAGATTTTTGTCTTTTGGATTTTGGTGTCTCAATATCAGTTGTGTCTTTCCTTTTTAAACTTGATTGAGTTGGAGTGGATGTTCCGGGCTGCTCTACTTCTGTTTCTGGTTCTTCAATTATTATTTCCTCATCCACTGACTCAGATTCTTCAATAACAGCTTCATCAGCTTCATCTTTTTGAGTCTCTTCAGTAACCTCTTGAATGATGGGTTCACTTGGTTCAACATGTTCTTCAAATCTTGGTTCTCCTTTGCTCAGGTTTATAAAGTCTAGTTGAGCCTTTCTTGCTGCCATCACAATCTCTGGGTGATGTCTCTCTGGATTATTCAAAATCAGTGTAAGATCCTTCATTATATCAACTTAACCATTGTACTTGCTGAGACTTCAATAATTTCATCTTTTTCTTGAATAACTGGTCCCAGGCTAAGTTCAGGCTCATTCATTTCATCCTCTTTAGGCTCAGTTATGATTGGCTCAGATGGTGTGGGCTCTTGTTCAGAGTACATAGGCTTAGTTTGTGTAGGTTCTTGTGTATCATTTTCTTGTCTAGCCTTCAGAGCCTCCATTGTAGCCTTTATAGCATCATCTGCTTCTTTTAATTTCCTTTCACTTGCCTCTTCCTCTTCTTTCATGTTTATCAAGGCTTCTATTACTTCTTGAGGAATTTCCTCCTCCTCTTCCACCATTTCTTCCCTTTCAAGGGTCTCCAGCTTTTCATTCATTAGATTTATCACTGTTTTTACTGACTCAGCTTCAGCCATGTCTTTATCAATAACATCTTCCTTAAATAATAGATCATCAGACTGAACTGCATGCTTGGGTATAGGATGTAAGTTATCATCTGTGTGAGAAATCCCTTTTCCATTTTCTTTCCTTTTTAACTTTTCCTTTTCAGATTCATCTTCTCCACTTTTCTCCCCCTCAACCTCTGACTCATCATCATAGACCTGATTTATCATGTTCAGTGTATCAGATGGTCCAACCTCCTCTTCAATATTCTCCCCCTGTTTTGATGCATCTGAGGTCTTCTCAACCTCAGACTGCCCCTCAAGAGTTTAAATTTTCAATAATGCATCATTTAGTGCAGCTTCCAGAGTCGAGTTCTTTGCAGCCAAAATGGCATTCTTTTCTCTTAACATAATGTTTTCAAATTCCAGTCTAGCATTTTCACCACACAGTATCATAGAGATTGGGACTTGACTCAGGAGTTTCAAGAGTAGGCTTTGGAGTTGGTTCAGAGAATGGTTCAGATTTTGCGGTTTCAGGTGATGGAACTTTGTATGGTTCTGGGGATGGAGGTGGTTCATGAGGAGTGGAGTCTTTCAGTGGTGAAGTAGGTGGTGTCAGAATTTGAATGTGCACAGATGGTTCATTGACGGATAGGGCAGGTTGGTCTTGAATGGGTTTTGGTGGTGTAGGAACAGGAATATCATTAATAACAGGTTCGGTAGGGAATGGTGGACAGACAATATTGTCATCACTATTAATCACAGGTGCAACAAACACATCTTCATCCATCGGCTCAGTTATCTCCTCCTTTCCATCTACCGATGCAATAACCTCCTCATCTGCAGCTTGTTCAATTAAAGGCACATCAGCACAATCAACCAACATGTCAGTACCACCTTCACCACCATCATCATTATCATTATCATCACCATCATTATCTTCCTCATCACTATTGCCAGGGGTCCTTGGTACATCAATAGCACCCAGTGCAGGTACGAGTAACCATGGGAGTACATCCCAGTCATCATTATCAATGAAGTTACTCTGAGCATCCTTCATACGTTTGCATATATTTGAGTCTTGCAACCTCAAAACCTGCCCTGTCCTTTGAATGTCTGGTAAGGCTCTGTTTATTAAGATTTGAAGAAACCTTGGATACATCAGAAATCGTTGAGTAACATTCTTCTCTGCATTGGAGATCATCCCTTGAAAAATAAGTCTTGAAATGTTAAAGGGTTGCTGATAGAGTATCGCTACTGTAAGAGTCCCAGGCTCTTTGCTCAATAAAGTCCAAGTCCCTCTCCGAGGAGATAAGGACTGGATCACGTGATGAATCAGAAACCTGTAGATTAAAGGAAAACTTCCCTTTTGAAACTGTCCTTCCTTAACTCCTCTCTGATAGCCCATAGTCTCTTGAAAGACTCTTAGTAACCTTGGGACTGAGTAGGACGGCTGAGCCTCAAAATTGTCATTAAGGTCTAGTGCAGCTCTGATTGAGGCTTCTGTTATCTCAATGTCATGATTTAGAATCGACGCCTCAATTCTTTCCCCATTGACGTCATTGACATATGTTGCAGATCCCAAAAAATCCGAAATATGATTTCTGTATATTGTGGGGTCGTTAGTTAAAGCCACCCTCAGATTGGAGGTACTCAAAAATTTATCATTGGCTCCAACTCTCGGTTGTCATCGTCTTTCTCCAACCGAGCACACATATTATGCCGCTTTTCGAATTTGAAAGCCATCAGTTCTGTAAAAACAAGAAGAGTTGTCAGTACACAAAGTTGCAGAACTAATATATGAGAATAGATAAATGATTAATGGCGTCTTCAATTAGCCTGTTCCGTAGTAATATACGTACCTGCAAGAACAAGTAAATAGTTAGTCAATAGATCAATTAGAAACCCTAATTCTGAAATCGTTCTGACAATTATCGAACAGCGATGTCTTACCGAAGTCGAAGCAGAGCTAATGGCTATTATCGAAGTGAAATTAAGGAATAATAGACCAGCGAGCAAGAGGGAGATAGCACGAGCAAGAGGGTTTTCGTTTAGGTTTAATTAGAGAAAAATGTGTGAAAAACTTTCTAAGTCCCCTTTTTATACCTAACGATTGGGTGGTACAGTACCTTGGTTTGTCGTCTAGCACACGACAGTTGTCATTTAATTTCAAATTCACATGTACCTCCCTTGCTTGAGTATACAGCCAAAATAAAAGCTGGCTCCCCTGTATACAAGGACATGGTACAATTCTTGCTCGAGTATACTTAGAAATATATCATGTCAATTCCCTATGCTCGAGATGCATTCCTGTGTGAACTTAGCTTTAGACATCTATAGCCCAAAATGCTCGAAGTACAGTGTGCTCGAAAGCCTTAAATCAAACTAAATCTTTCCTAATGTCGCACTCGAGCACAGAAATCTGGTACCTTAGTGTGCTCGAAACTCTAAATCATCTAACTCTCACTAAGACACCTAGCATAGACCTTGCTCGAAAAACTTAGATGTTTTCTATCATTCAGTTCTCGTGCTCGTAGACCTGAAATCATACTCATGCAATCATGCTCGAAGATACTTAGTAAAATAACAAAGTATATCTTCATGCTCGTTGATCAAAGATAACAAAACACATCAAAAGCAAGCTCGAAGTACAGTCTAATTCCTAGATCATACTCGAAAATACTGAGAACAAACACAGATAACATTGGTTAAGTCAATATCATTTGCCTAGAAGTTAAGACAAAGATCACACTCAAACCTTGCAATAATTAAGATTACAAGTTAATGAAATCATTCTGTTTGCTCAAGCTTGGGTTTGAGGTGAACAAGAGATCAAAATCCAGTTCAAAGAGTTATTTCAATTCATTGGAAAGATCTCAACATGGGATCAGATTGTCCAATAACTGTCACACCACTTCATTTTCAGCCGTATTATGACTTAAGTCAGGCTGACACTAGGTGTATGCTCTTAGCATGATTCTTATGACTTTTTGTGATATTCTTAAGGTTCAATCAGTTGCTTGAGTTAGAATGGTCACATTTTAGACTTTCGTTGTTCCTTATCTCTTCTCAAAGCTTATTTAGCTTTCTCCGAATCACCCCTAATTGACTTCAACCCCCTGATGCGTTGGAAATTTTTTTTTTATTTGTCCGAGCAGTTTAGTTAATAATAAGATACATAGATATCAGACCATAAGGTTGAACGTTGGACTTACAAGCCATCCGGACTTACATGCCTTACATTCAGAGTGTTTAGGACTTATTTGAATGCCCCACTCTTGTAGTTCTCTTAGTGCCCCTTAAGGTCATGATATATTTATTTATCATTAATGATTTTGAAGCATATTTCATTTTCTTTTTCAGTCTTTTTCATTTGCTTCAATTTCTTTTGATAAGCTTTCACATATATATAGCTATTTAGTAGCTGCTCATAATTTGAGGACTTGTTTTTGTTAGACCAAAACATCAACAGGCTCGTGTATGATTGGATAATTGCCTTTCTGCCTATCATTCGGAGAGATGTGCAAGGAAACATACCTTAGTTTTCAAATGAATCACCACATCAAACTTAACATGATTATAGTATTTGTATCACATAGATCACTGCACTCATGAGAAGAAGCCACACAAATTGTCAGTTTACTGAGCAGAAATCTTTTAAGCCTATAATCCATGAGTTAGGAGATTAGACAAAATACTATCATTTCCCATATTAGTTGGATTCAATCTCCAATTCAAAAACAATTTTCACTTCTGATTAGGAACTTGGATAATGTTATCACCTCTCTTGTTTGATCACCAAAACAGTGTTGCTTAATCAAAAACTTTTACCATTGAAAAACCATTTTCCTTTTGAAAATTCAATTGAAGAACAGTGATTTGAACGATGGTGTTGTCAATTAAGCATTTGTAATTACGCTCACACTTTCACAGAATCAGAACACAAACTTTCAGATAGCATAGAAACAACAATCACTTAAGTCTGTCTAGCATGCTCAGAACTTCATCGAGCATGCTCGAAAATCTATCGAGCAACCTTAGAAGTGAATCAATTCAGTGGGTTGTGCTCGAGAGACTTAACTTTGTGCTCGAGCAGTAATTTGCAAGGAATAAGCAAGTTATCTTGAACATATGTACATGCTCGACCACGGGTAACAACATTCATGCTCGAGTTACTTGAGAAAAACTTCCAAGTATGGATTGTTTGTGCTCTAAGAGCATAAACACCCATCTTCCACAGAAGCATGCTCGAAACACTTTCAAAAAGTTTTCAAGACTGCATTCTATGCTTGAGCAGTTGAGCAATGACATCTGTGCTCGAATGACTTAGAATAGTCTTTCAAAAGCCTATGCTTGTGCTTGAAGAGCAATAAGCACATCATCAAGCACAGATTCATGCTCGAGTACTTAGAATCATAAAAATTCATCATGCAAGCATAGATCAAAGTACTAACAGCTGTGATTAACTCAGTTAACAGAAATTCCATACAAGAACATTCACAAACATGATTCATGCAATTCGAGTAAGCATTCAAACATAGCAATTTATCATGCAAACATTCACAGTGAGAAACATAGATAATCAATTAGCAACTCACCTAAGCATATATCCTAAATCAGACTTCATCAGCATTAATCATTCCTAGGCATTTTAACAGAAAATGGAATCTGGTTTTATCTAAAGGTTTGGTGAACAGATCAGCCAAATTTTCATATGTATCTACCCTTTTCATTTCTATTAAGCCCTTTTCTTGACAGTCTCTAATGAAATGATGCCCAATTTCAATATGCTTAGTCTTAGAATGTTGGACTGGATTCTTAACTATAAACATAGCAGCAGTGTTATCAATTAAAATAGGTGTGAGTAAGAAATTCAGACCATAATCCAGCAGTTGGTTTTGAATCCACAGAACCTGTGCACAGCAGGCAGATGCAGCAATGTACTCCGCTTCAGCAGTAGAGATTGACACTGTGGTTTGTTTCCTGCATTGCCATGACACGAGTCTATTTCCAAGAAACTGACATCCTCCTGAAGTTGATTTTTGGCTCATGTTGCAACCATCATAGTCACTGTCAGTGTAAGCCATCAAATCAAAGGAAGAGTTCTTTGGATACCAAATTCCCAAGTCTGGTTTTCCTTTCAAGTATCTGAATATTCTTTTCACTGCTAGCATATGTGACACTTTGGGGTTTGCTTGAAATCTTGCACAGACACACACAGCAAACATAATATCTGGCCTAGATGCTGTGAGATACATCAGTGATCTTATCTTGGCCCTATATTCATGCTGGTCCACTGGCTCCCCCTTTTCATCAGGTACCATTTTCTCATGTGTGTCCATTGGTGTTGACACTGTCTTGAAGTCTTGGCACTTGAACTTGGTGAGAATCTCTTGAACATATTTTGATTGATTGATGAAAATTCCATATGTCTTCTGTTGAACTTGCAGTCCAAGGAAGAAATTCATTTCTCCCATTGAGCTCATTTTGTATTTGGACTTCATCACTTGCTCAAATTCCTTGCACATTTGTTCATTTGTTGCGCCAAAAATGATGTCATCCACATACACTTGCAGCAGTAGCAAATCTTTTCCTTTTCTTCTGTAAAAAAAAGTCTTGTCAATGGCCCCTCTGCAGAAACCATGTTCTAACAGATGGTTAGACAGCTCATCATACCAGGCTCTTGGTGCCTGATGTAGTCCATAAAGTGCCTTGCTGAGCTTGTAGACTTTGTTTGGATGAATTGGATCTTCAAATCCAGGAGGTTGAGTGACATAAACTTCTTCATCTATCTTTCCATTCAGAAATGCAAATTTTACATCAAGCTGATAGACTTTAATGTTCATTGATGCTGCATATGCTAGAAAAATCCTGATAGCCTCTAGTCTTGCAACAGGAGCAAATACCTCTTCAAAGTCTATTCCTTCTTGTAGACACCCTAGAGCTACCAATCTAGCTTTGTTCTTAATCACTATCCCCCTTTCATCCTTCTTGTTTCTAAAGACCCATTTTGTACCAATTGCATACTTGCCTCTGGGCTTGTCCACTAAGTCCCACACATGTAAGTCTCTGAACTGAGCTAATTCCTCCTGCATAGCTTCCACCCAGTTGTTGTCCTTTAAAGCTTGATTGATATTCTTTGGTTCAACTTGGGATAGAAAACAGGTATACAAGCAGATATTTGCTCTTTCAGATGCACTTCTGGTAACTCTTTCATGTAGGTCTCCAATTATGTTCTCTGCAGGGTGATTTCTTTCAACAGAGGTAGTTTGAACAACTGGTGGTACAAACACTTCTGCTTCTAGATTTTTCATATTCATATCAGCAGATTCATTTTCAAATCTGTCTTAATTTTCAGTAGAGGTTTGAACATGATTGAGTCCTGATGTAGATGCCTCATTTCCTCGTAGCTGCAATGAGTCAAATAGGGTCTGAAACCTATCTTCGAACTGATATATTTCTTCAGTCTGAGAAGGTTGTTGACTTTGGATGGGCTCACTTTCAATAACACTTGGACCTTCATTTGAGATTTCAACTCCAGCCTCTTGTCCAACTCTCTCTCATTCATCTTCTCCTTGGATGTTTCTTCCAAAGGTAAATCCATTTGCTTCAGGAGCAACTGAGGTCCATATTTTGTCCAGATCAACTTGTTTTGCTTTTCCTTTTTCTTCAAAGCTGGTTCTGTACATACTATCATCCATGTCTTCAATATAGATTTTAAATGATTTGATCATTTTCTCAAGATCAAATAGCCATTTTGGACCATCAGTATTGTTGAACTGGTTTTCATTGAAGATTATGTCAGATGATTCAATGACCACCGTGTGTTCTTTCACATACACCTATAAGCTTTTGAATGAGATGAATGGCCCACAAAGAAACAATCCAATGATTTGGACTGGAATTTGTTCAAGTAGTCCTTTGTGTTCAAGAGTGAGCATTTACATCCAAAAGGCTTCAAGAACTTCACATAAGGCTTTCTCTGGTAGAGAATTTCATACGGTGTCTTTTTTTGAGCCTTGTTAAGTAGAACCCTGTTTTGCACATAACATGCAGTATTTATTGCTTCTGCCCAGAAGGTAACAGGAAGGTTGGCATCAGTAATCATGGTTCTTGCAGCTTCAATTAAAGTTCTATTTCTCCTTTCTGCAACACCATTTTGTTCAGGGGTTCTGGGAGCACTATACTGCTGGAAAACGCCCTTAGAAGTGCAGAATTCACTCAAAGTGTCATTCTTGAATTCTGACCCATTGTCACTTCTAATTACTTTTAATTTCCTGTCAAGTTGATTTTCCATCCTGAGTTCACAGGATTTGATCAAATTTGGGGTTTCATCCTTGTTGCCCGTGAAATATTCCCAAGTGAATCTTGAAAAATCATCAGTTATCACTAGGAAGTATCTCTTCTTCCGAATACTTGGAACACTCGCTGGACCAAACAAGTCCATGTGAAGTAATTCCAAGACCTCATCAATTGTGTTTATAGTTTGCTCTTGTGTGAGAATTTGTGTTGTTTTCCTTTTAGGCAAGATGTGCATTTTTCTTCTAGCTTGAACTCTCTTGTGGGAAGGCCAACAACATGTTCACCTTTCACTAGTTTGTTCATGTTCTTCAAATTTACATGACACATCTTCCTATGCCATAGCACTGTTTAATTCTCAGTTGCCTTTGATACAAAGCATGAACCACCTCTTGAAGTTGCAGTATTCATTCTCAGTTCTTAGAGGTTGCCGTTTCTTGGAGCCATCATCATAATCATTTCGGTTGGAATAACAAACTCTGGCTTCAAAATCAGGCAATGTTCATCATTGAAGGCAACCTTGTATCCCTTGTCACATAGTTGAAAAATGCTCAGCAAATTGTACTGTAGTCCTTCAACATGTAGAACATTCTCAAAGGATACTTTTCCATTTGTGAGTGTTCCCTTTCCAACAATTTTTCCTCCATTTTTATCACTCCCAAATGCAACTGGTCCCTCATATTTCTTCACATAATTAATCAATGCAGTCTTGTCACATGTCATGTGCCTTGAACATCCACTTTCCATATACCATAGATCATTGCTACTCATGGACTGTTCCTGCACACACACAAAAGGAATTAGTTTGATTCTGAGTTACAAACTCCATCAGTTTGTAATTCAGAGATAGTGGAGGATGCATCAGAAGTTGGGATTGGAATAGGTGGTGGATCTTCATACAAGACTTCACAATCCTCATTAGTGTCGGACTCTGATCCAGAGTACACAGCAGACACTTTAATGCTACTATCAACTTCCTCAATCACCTTTTCCTTCCCTTCTTCTACTTCCTTCTTTGCCTTCCACTTGAATCCTCTTGGTTCAAATCCTTGTTTTAACAGAAATTTCTCATCACCATTTAGAACACCTGGTCTTATCTTGGCTTTCTCTTCATTTGGTGACCTTCTGTTCTTGTCTGTTGTAGTCAGGATTTGGTCATTTTCTTTGATCTTCAAAATTGTTTTGAGCCTTTGTTCCAACATAGGCTGATGGTTCTTATCTTCAGATGGGGTTTTATCTCCATTAAAGTATCTCTCATACATTTCTTTGTAGCTTTTCATGTCATAGCCACTAACCACATCTGGAATTTCAAAAATATCCTCAAGAACCCAGTAAGAGTTAGTGTGATGCCCATATACATCACATTTCGTGCAGAACACTTTAGCAAAGCTTCCCAAATCTTCAAGAAGTTTCTTGTCCTTGATCTTGTCATTTGGTTTAGGGAAGTCAAATCCTAAAGATGTCTTTGGATTCAAAGTGTTGGAGAAATCCATCTTGATTGGCTTGATGAGATTAATTGCTTGTGGATATTTTTCTTTGACAAAAACAATTTTCTTCAGCTTGGATGGCATTCTTGAAGAGCTTCCCTCTTGTTCTTTTGAATATCTTCTTCTTGGAGCATAATCCACATCACCAACATCAAATACTTCATGATTAGAAAAAACTGGGTAGATTGGTGGATGACTCTGATCATAAGAGGATTTAATTGGTTGTTTTGTTTTCTTTATGATGACTGGCTGTGGTTCTGTTCTCTTCTTGATGACTGGCTGTGGTCTAGCACATATATCAAATGGAACATGTTCTCTTCTCATTTTCTCGTGGTGCTTTCTTACCTGTGATGTCATAGGTGGCAGAAGAGGAATTTTGTCATTTTTCTTCTTATTTGATCTTTTCTTCTTCTTCTCCTTTGATGACTTAGAGCTTCCACAGCTACAATTGCTTTCTTCACTGGAGTATTCACTCCACTTCTTTTTCTCTCCTTGAGGCTGTTCATCAATCACAGTTTCTTGCTTATCAGTCTGTTTCATCACAAATTCTCCATCCTGATCTACAATCACATCATCATACTGCTTGATAAATTCAGGCTTATCATCAAACACATTTTTGAACTGTTTGAGATACTCACTTCTGCTCTCTTTATCAACTTTTAATTAGTAACTGTCACAGAATGGTGGTGGTACCTTCTTGTCCTTCTCTTCCTCTGTCATTTTTTCAATATAACCAATAATGTTTTCTGTAGAGACAAGGTTTTTGAAAAACTCCATTTCAAGCAACAACTCTGCATTCTTGAGTTTTTCTTCAGCAAACATCTTCTTTAGTCCTTCTATCTCAATTCTCATCCTGGATTGAGCTTGATATGATACCATACAATCATCCTCCAATCCCTTGATTTGACTTTCATATGTAGCCTCACTAGCCTCATACACATTTAGAAAGACATCCTTCCTTCCACATTCAGTTTTCCATTTTCCAACCTCCTGATTTAATTCATCATTGTAGCAAGAAGATCAGAAATAGAAGTATCAGAATGTAACTGAGTGTTGGAAGATTCAACCTTGTCATGAATTTTGGCCATGAATGCAACATTTGCTTTCTCCATCTCTGCAGCATGATTACTCCAGTCAAACTATCCATCCTGAGCCACCCTTGTAACAGTGACATTCCCTTGATCCCTTTGCTGATTCACAACATTTTGAGACGGTCTGTTTTGATTTGTGTGAACCTGCATCTGATTATTTCTCTGAGATTGAAATGTTTGTAGCTGGGTTCTATTCTGATTTTGTTAGGGATTTTGGTTGGGCATTTGATTCCTTTGCTGCTGAAAGTTTTGGTTCTGATTCTAATAGAACTGATTCTGGTTAACTTGATTGCCAGACTGCATTGGCATGTTGCATTCCCTTGCAAAGTGTCCAGGTTGTTGACAGTTATAACAAATGGCTTTGGATTTGTCAAATCCAATCCTTTCATTATGTCCATTGAAACTGGTTCTGCCAGTTCTGTTATACAACCTTTTGCTTCTTACTGCCAACATAGCCGCTTGCCATTTGATATCCATATCTTCTAAATCATTAGCATCTATTTTTTCTAAGTATTCTTGCACGATGCTTGTGTTTATCAGATTCTTGGCCACAAAGGCATGGTAAGACTCGGTGAACATTGAGAATAATGCCTGGTAATCTGTTCCTTGAGTTGGATTGTGTTGTGCGAAAGTAGACTGCCTATTTCCAGTAGATTGATTGTCATCTTCAATCAGCTGCACATTGAATCTTGACTGACTGTTACAAGATGAGTTTGCTTTTGATGGTTCCTCAATGATAGGCTGTTGATTCTTGATCGAGAGATTGCCCATGGGTGCCACAAGAGCATTGTTCATTTGAAAGCTTGGCTTCTCCTCTCGAATCATATGGTTTTCAATCATTTCATGTTCAGCAACCTTGAGGAAGGCAATCACATCATCCAGTTTGAAGCTAGGAAAACTTGCCTTTTCCTTTATAAACTTGCTTGCAGTATACCATTCGCCAGATAGAGATGACAGAAGCTTCTTGTTAAGCTCAAAACCGGAAATCTGCAAATCAGTGGTCCTAATTTCATTCACAATGGTCATGAACCTTTGTAACACCGACTTCAACCTTTCTCCTTCTTTAAACTTAAATCTGTCCAACTGCTGCTTCAGTCGATCTTTCTTAATATCTCTCAATTCAGTGTTTCCTTCAAACATTTCAATCACTGCATCATACATATCCTTTGCATTTTTATGATGATTTACAGTGGTTAAAATTTCCCATGAAAGCCCCAACTTCAGCATTGACAGTGCTTTATCATCCCTCTTTTTCATTCTCAAATCGACCGCAGCGTTGTTGTTTGGAGCTGCTGAAGGAACATAGTTCCCTTCAGTGATAGCCATCCAAAGTTCCGGGTCGTTATAGTTCACTGCAGCTTCAAATAGCACTTTCCATTTTACGAAGTTCTCTTGTCCAAGCAGCCTTGGAATCTTGTTGGTTGACACTTCCTGTTCTTCAATTTCACCATAAATGAGTTTTTCAGCAGCAAAGCACAGTGAATCTTCATGCTTCTTCACAAACCCTCAGTCCCATGGTCTTCAGTGAGCTTACTCAAGCTCAGATACCACTTGTTAGGACCGTCGGTCGGGTGAAACCTTAGCAAAGGTTCGACAAGAACACACCGACTTGAATACTCAAAGACCGATTGAATATCCCGGCGGAATCAGGATATCCAATGATTGAGAATGAAGGATTGTGAACAAATATCAAACACAAAATAGTAAATGATAATAAGTATATGCTATTTCAGAGACAAAGATTCACTATATTCAATGATACATCAATGGAACAGTGAATGGAATGTCTAGGGTTTTGTGTGACGGCGGCGGCTATTGTACGATGAACAAAATGGAATGTTTTTCGTAGTCAGTGCGTGCCAGCCCAATTCCGTCTCGAAATCTGTGCCCTAAAGGTATGCTAGGACGTCTATTTATAGACCCTGACATTTGTTCTATAAGTCCTAGTCACTACATAATGAAAGATAAATCAAATACAAGTGTTACAGTCCTCGAGCAAGGTACATACCTTGCTCGAGCAAACTTTCTATACTAGGTGTGCTCGGTGAATGTCCTCGAGCAGACTTTACTTGGAATATATTCTATTTAGAAGAATACATATTCCCTTTGAGTAAGCTTCATTCCTTCTGACTTGTTCAAGCTTTGCTCGAATAAATCCATCGTGCAAGCTCATTCTTCTTGATGTCTTCAGCTTTTCTTATTCAGCAATCTTTAGCATGCTCGGATGTAAATCTTGCTCGGTAACTGAACTGTGCTCGAAGTCTTTGCTTTGATTCACGTGACATCCTCTTATTGCATCCATGCTCGTCCCCATGTGTTCGATCATCCTGTGCTCGTAACACTTGGCTAGAACTTGTATGATCAAGCTGTTTGCTCGATTGGCAATCTGAAAGAGCTTTGGGGTTAGGATCTAGATCTTATGATTATGATGATACATGATGGTTAGGTATACGATTAAGGTCAATATACGTTAGGATTAATGCGAATGATGTGAGAGAATGAACTGGCAGCGTAACGATAGAGAATTGATAAACAAACTTGAAAAGGCTTACATCAATGAATAATTTACAGCATATATAGGGGATGACCACAGTCGTTAACATAACAGTTAACGAATGTGTCATTCGTTACATTAACCATACGAATGAACTTGACATTCATTAATACTTTTAACATATAACGAGTAGCTCTCATTCGTTAATCTAGGTTAACGAATGAGCTTACATATTAGACGAATGTGTTACATTCGTTACGGGGTAACGAATGTAACATTACATTAGAGCGAATGGCCCATTTAGCCATATTTACATTAAGATCCCTATACTTTAAACTAATTACATTAATGCCCTGATAAAGACTGAAATGTACAAAACGTGTATCAACAAACTCCCCCTCGTCTCGAGCTCTTTATCATACTTTAGCGTTGAAACATCTTTGTCTTCCAATCAACGCAGCTATGAATCTTGTATGCGTAGCAGACACGAACAACCCTCTGAAACTGCATTGCAAGATCATAATCCTTTACATTAGCGAATCTGATATGATTTGTGAATAATGCGTCGTTGTCAGACTCAGATAGATTGACCAGCCACATCGGATCAAATACATGTAACATCTTCGTGCGTGAACCCTGGACATAAAAAATAACCGCTTCACCTGTACGATTATCATAATACCAATAATTAAATGAGGTGAAGAGACTTTGAGGTAATATCTTCATCGGAACCCTCTTCATCGTCTTCGGTGGTTTCACTATTAAAATTAACTTCCTCCATCCCGTGCGTGCATCTATCTCGTCAATATATTTGTGTTTCGGCACCTGAGGCTGGAAGAATTTGAAACCAAAGCGGGTTTCATGCAATAACTGCCGGTAGAACCAGCTAGCCCATTTATCGTCTCGACGGTTAACAAACGGACGATTAGCTAAGGTTCGTACTTCCCATCGAGGCATAGATAAAATATCGTGTGGGCATCTGAAATAATAAATACCATGCTCCCACTTCACGTATATACCTTAAGATCTGAATCGTACTGCCAGGCCACCATATCACCTTTAACGTCTTTAGCAGGCTTGTACTTCTTCATCTGGTATGCAGATTCCCAAGCTTTCTCAACTTTCACATCTTCTCGGTCATGATATCTGAAAGTCTCGATCATCTTATTCATCTTCTCAATGTTATGCTCAAACATACCATCAAAAGCACGTTTCCGCTTCTTCTCTGTAGTGGATACATAGCTCGATTCAGCAGCTTTTAACTTATCTTTCTCATCCTATAATTGACGTTCTGCCGCATTGAAATGCTCAGTTGTAAAGAACGGAATACCCGAGTCATTGTTATTTTCTGTGTAAAACTCCGGATATTCTTCAGCAGTAACATCTTCCATTTCCACTTCTTCAAAATCAGGTACATTCCAGTGAAGAATACCTGTATTAGTACGATCTTCCATCTCCACATTCACGTTTTTACCCAATTCCTTAATCTCATCATCATTTAGATCCAGAAGCAAGGCAATTTGTTCTTTTGTTAACGAATGATCAACAAATTCACCTTATTCGATTTCATCAGCATTCACCATACTGTATACAATTCCATCCATTCCTACAAACAGAAGCATGTTAGCCGGAATAACGTCTATTGGCTTGGCTCTCGTGTAATCTTTATATGGAACAATCTGTAGATTACTAGCTTCTGACCCACCACCAACACTCGTATCAGTCTTATTACCCACCGACGGTGTGGAACTTCCACCCGGTTGCTGATCTACCCACCCCCCTGCACCATCCTGATCGTCTTCATTGTTCTTCAACTTCTTTAATTCATCTTCTTTGCATGTTAGTTGAAGAATAATCTCCTCCTATTTGTCTAACCTCTCCCCCTGAGCAGCAACTAGGGCTCGAAGTTCCTTATTATCAAGCTGAGCCGATAGAAGATGCCTCAGCAAATTTTGTTGTGCCAGCTAATTTGCAGCTAGATCTGCTTGCATTTGAGTGTGTTGTAAATGCAGCAGATTCATCATGTGAAACCATTGAGCATGAGGAGCTATGTGATAGAAATTAGGATGCACTGGTTGCAAAGGACCCTGAGGACGACTGAATGTCATAAAAGAGTGCTCAGGCCTCGGCAACAGTGTAGGAGTAACAGGAGTAACAGATGTCGTTGGCTGTGGTGTAGGCATCTGAGCCAAAACAGTATGTAATATGTCTCCAAAATGAGGATCAGGCCTCACAGTAGTAGCCAAAGTCAAAGTTGGAGGCATTGGAGACGTAGGCATCTGCACAGGAGTTGGAGAACGAGGAAAATCTTCCATTATAATAGGAGTAGGAGATCGTGGAATCTGTGGAACTTGAACTGGAGAAGCGATAGAAGAAATAATAGGAGTAGAAGCAGCAGTAGAAGGCACAAACGGCTGACTCGGTATCTCAATACCCGAACCCCTTCTAACTCGTTGTGTCTTGATTTTCTCCTCTTTGTCCGTCATCGGTTCTTTACCTTCACGCTTACGCTTCTGTTCATAAGTTAACTCGACTTGCCATCCTGGACCACCATCACCACCATCATCTCCACCATTATCACAATCACCACCTTCACGTTCTGAATCTGAATCGTCATGAGCCCAACGATCATTAGGTGGTGCGACATAATCAATATTTGCTAGATGACCAATCAAACGTTTAAACCTTGGTCGATCTGCCAAACTCTGACCACTGTACGATCTCAAACGTCGCATCGTCTCTTCATTCATATGATCGAGCTTCATCACGTCTGATTGATCTTTTTCCAAGTCAGGCACCAGATCATTTATCATCATTTGCAAAAATCTGGGATACATTAAGAACTTATGTCTGCTGGTGATGTCTTCATTCAAATGATAATAAACCAATTCGGAGAAATTGAATGGTTTATTAAGAACAAGAGCAACAAACGCAGATTGAAGCATCACTCGGCACTCGTCAAATCCACCCTTACGTCCACCGAGACAATGAATCAATACGTGAAGCAAATACTTGTATTGTTCACACAAGTTCTATTTGTTGTACATAGATCTGCCCAAATCACCATTATACTTTACACGACCAAATAACCCTCTGATCAATGCATGATCGAACTCACATCTGTCATCAACTGTGTCATTAAATCCCAGTGAGTCTCTGATCACGCCAATATCAATCACCACCCGTTTGTCCTGAATAACCGCTTCTATATGATTATCTTCTTCATTGAACGTAGAAGTATTCCAAAACTCTTGTATTATCTTCTGATAAACAACTGTACGGGTAGAAATGGCCTTGTAGATTCTTGAGCGAATGAGAAAACTAATCATACCCCCAAAGATAGGAGTATCTTCAAAGTTCGGCTCTAAAAACGCACATATGTTGTGGCTCTTATTCCAAGACAGTGCCATTTCTGTTAAGAACAAACATACAATAGTAAAATATTCCAAAATAATCAAACTGTTTAACAAATGACAATCACATTCGTTAAAAACTGTAAACGAATGGGACATTCGTTAAACATGAAAAGGTTTATTCGTTATCTTTAACGAATTATCCTTAATCGTTAACCTATTCGTTACAAGTAACGAATCAAACATAACGAATCACTCTTAACGAATCCAATCTGACTCATTATGACTTGAAACAATCCATTCGTTACTTTAACGAATCGTACAGTCATTCGTTAACTGTCTTAACGAATCAAGCTACATTGGTTATGAAGATAACGAATCATGCTTCATTCGTTATAAAACTAACTAATCAGTTTAGAGTGTCTGTTTGACTAATCTGAGAGTCAAAATACAAACAATTTTGACTATTTATAGTCAAAATCGTCATGTTCATATCAGAAACTGTTAAACTTCCAAACAATCTGTACGATTAATCATTGAGTTTGTGTTCGAAAACCAAATGCATGTAATCATCCATTAAATTATCAATACAAAAGTAATCTCATATATGAATATTATCGATTTCTTTATTCAAGTAAGGTTCAAATTTTTTTTAATGAATCAGTTTGACACTTAAACCACTGATAAATCGTCGTGAAACACATATGATGATTATCGTAGTTACCTGCTGATCACAAAGATAACAACCAATTAGGCTAATATGCAAGTAATGAATTCTGATGAAATTTTGGCAGAGTTTCGTTTAGAGAAGACAATGGAATAGAAATTAAGCGAATGAACCTTCATTCGTCTAACCTTGGGATTATATCCAATAATTTCACGCGTATCGAGGTCATTCATTCAAAATTTGAACTAACGAATGGCCTCATTCGTTAACTGTTGAATCTCATTCGTTAAAATTTTTAACGAATCTTCTCTTATTCGTTAAATTGTTAACGCATAACTAACTCAATCGTTAATCTTTAATGAATAATACATTAACCATTCTTATTCGTTAAATGTTTAAACGAATGTCTTCCATTCGTTATGCACAACGGAAGCAAATGTCTTTATAACGACTGAGAAACTCATTCGTTATGTTTAAATAATGAATGGCTTTACATTCGTTAATCATTTTAACGAATCACCATGTTCCTTAGCGAATGAGACAAAATTCTCATTTTAAGAAATTAAATAATCATTAAAACCAATTAGGGTTTTAATCAATGAATTAAATAATCAATTAAATCCAAGTTAGGTTTTAATTGCATACATCAAAATACCCGATCACCATGGATCGGTAATACTTAACTTAAACGGATGTTTTACGTTAAAACATCAATTGTTAACAATTGAAAATATGTTAAGCACGATTTAACTTAAACTTTTTCCAGGGTTTAACTCTTTTTCCTTTTCTCAATGATTTAATTCGCAAGCTTGGCAAATCGAAACTAAAGCAGAAAAAAAAATAAAAAATACAAAATCTTTTTGCATATTTTGAAAATTTTCAAGTAGTAAAGAACTAAACATAGTAAATGAAAAGCAGTACATATTTTTATGAGTTGAGCAGGGAATCAAATTGACTAATAACGTCCTAAACTACACTTCAATTTTGACATTATTATGCACGTAACCCAAAGAAGATTGCAGATATAATTGTCCTTTTTAAACTTTAGACAGATCCGTCCGTAACTTTACGATACATTTTAAGGTTCAATTAAGCACAAATCTTATGTGGAACCCACCTGTCAGACACAGTTTCATATCTCTTATACATTGAATTTCACATGTACGTTTTTCTTCTTTGAATTGATTAACTGCGACTCATATAAAAATAACGAAAAGAAAATAAAGCAGAAAATTAAAATTTTCCCTTAAGATCGGTATTACTCCACGCAGATAAGGTTCCATTTTAACAAAAATAAAAAGATAAAAATAAGCAGAAGTTGCATAAAATCTTAATTCTCAATTCGGATAACCCATATCATCGCGCGGAGAAAGTCCAAGATTTTATACGAAACACCAAGAAAATAAAGCAGAATTTCCAAATCTTAACCCTCAGGTCGGATAATCTTATCGCACAGGAGAGGATCCAAGATTTGAATAAAAATAAAGAAAAAAAATGAAGTTGAATTTCTTTGCAAAATTAAAGATAAAACAAAGCAGAATTTTCTTCAAAAATGAATGTATGCACACACAGCAATTTTTAAAGCTTTTTGATACTTAATACAGATATTAACTATGCATCAAGATGTAACACCACTAGATTTGGCAAGCATTTAGGTTCATATCTTTTCAGCACTTATACGATCTGTTAAGCCTATCATACACATCATACAATTGATCTTACGGCACTTTTTAGTCTACTTTATTCATGTGTTAGGTCCGCTAAGTTAATGAGCTATCATTTTCCCTTTTTGCATCAAAAACTCAATTTTGAGAAGCATTTTTCAATGTTTTTGTATTTTTCAATATTTGAATGTTTTTGGAGTTTATAGAATTTTTCTATACAAACTAAAACACAATATTTTTGTATTTTTCCATTTTCTCCCCCTAAAAACAGTAAAAATTGAAATAACACAAAAAAAAATGATCTAACCAAGCTTTTGAATTTCTGTGAAAGATTTTAAACCGTTTACACCAAGCAAGTATTGAAAACGCGTTTTGTCAAAAACTTTGGTATAAAGGTCAGCCTTTTGAAAATCCGTATGAATTTTATCAATTGATATTAATTTCTTTTCATAGCAATCACGTATAAAGTGATAACGGATTTCAATATGTTTTGTTTTTGAATGTTGAGCCGGATTTTTGGTGATAGAGATTGCAGCAGAATTATCAATAAAAATAGGAGTAGTAAGTAACTTCAAACCGTAATCCCGCAAGTGTTGCTGGATCCAGAGAACCTGTGAACAGCAAATCGATGCCGCCACATACTCCGCTTCGGCTGTTGAAGTTGAGACCGTTGTCTGCTTCTTACACTGCCAGGAAACAAGCCGGTTTCCTAAGAATTGACATCCCGCCGTTGTCGATTTGAAATTGATCTTGCAACCTCCATAGTCCGAGTCAGTAAATGCGGTGAGATCAAACTTATAGTCTTTGGGATACCATAACCCGAAGTCTGGAGTTCCCCTCAGATAATGTAAGATACGCCTTACTGCCGCCAGGTGAGTCACTCGGGGACTCGATTGATACCTAGCGCACAAACAGACAGCAAACATAATGTCCGGTCTAGAAGCAGTCAAATACATGAGTGATCCAATCATAGCTCGATATAGGGTCGGATCTACGGTATCCTCCAATTCATCTGGTGATAAAATGTGACCCACGGGAAGAGGAGTAGATGGAATTTTACCATCGTATATCTTGAATCGGCTCAAGACATCGTTCAAATATTTTGTCTGATGGATAAAGATCCCGGCGTCAGACTGGTGAATTTGCAAACCCAGAAAGAAACTCATTTCTCCCATCGAACTCATCTCAAATTTTGTCTGCATCGTTTTCTCGAATTCTTTGCATTAACTATTGTTTGTCGAACCAAAAATAATATCGTTCACATAAATTTGGACGAGGAGCAGATCATAAGCCAACGTGCTGTACCAGGCTCTCGGTTCCCTTCTTGAATTCATTTTCAATCAGATGGTCAGCCAACGTGCTGTACCAGGCTCTCGGGGCCTGATGCAAACCATACAGAGCTTTGTTTAAACGGTAAACACGATCAGGAAAGTCTGGATCCTCGAAGCCAGGAGGCTGTTTCACGTACACTTCTTCATGAATTGCTCCATTCAAGAATGCCGATTTCACATCCATTTGATAAATTTTTAAGTTTTTGTAGGCTACATAAGCAAGAAAGATTCGTATAGCCTCCAGTCGTGCCACCGGAGCATACACTTCTGTATAATCTATGCCTTCCTGTTGATTGTAACCAAGAACGACCAAACACGTCTTATTTCGCAACATAACCCCACGATCGTCCTTCTTGCACTTAAAAACCCATTTTGTAGGAATCGCCTTTTTAACGCGATCGGGTTTGTCTATTAAGTCTCATACACCCAGTCTAACAAATTTTTGCAGCTTCTCCTGCATAGATTCAACCCATGATGGTTCCTTGAGTGCCATTGCGACACTTGTTGGTTCTATCTGTGATTAAAAGAAGGTGTATTGTGCGATACTAAGGATACCCGAAGAGTGCAAATCCGCATAAGCACAAATAATCGAATCCTCAGTAGGAGATACATTATGATCAGATTGATCATCACATATGTTAGCCAATTGGTGCCTTGTGCGAACCCCGTCGTTCACATCACCAATTATCTGATCCTGTGGATGTTGCGAATGAATCCGTAAAGTAGAATTCGCAGGAACAGATACATTATCACCCAAATTGGTGATATTCTTCTCCGCAGTATCTAAAGAGACAGATGATGAATCATCATTGATTAGAATAGGCTTGGTAGTCTCTTGAGCTTCATCTACCATTACAGATGATGAATCACCAAACTCAGCATCAGCGGAAAATTCAGAAACATCGTTTGACGTTTCAGATACATTAGGAGAGTCACTTGCATCAACCGAAGAAAACCTTGGACTTGGAAGACATTGGTCCTCCAAATACGATCTAACAAGATCTTCAGGTATGTCATTAACTGTTGATGTAAATGAGTTAAATAATCGATCGTAGTCGAACATCCAATCGGGACCTGTAACAGTTGGTGGAGTCGTATAACTTTGACAATCAACGTGATACCATTCCTCCACGCAACCAGAAGAAAGATTGAAAATCCGCTTCTTCGGAGAGTTATAACCCAAGAAATAACCTTCAAAAGCTTTCTCATCGAACTTTCCAACGTCTTTCTTTAACACAGTACATGGACACCCAAATGGTTCCAAATACTTTAAGTTCGGCTTACAATTATGTAGAAGCTCGTAACAAGTCTTCTTGAGCTTCTTTACCGTTAGTACGCGATTCAATGTGTAGCAGGCGGTATTCACAGCTTCGTTCTGGAATTGAACAGGTAGCTTTGAATCAGCCAGCATTGTATGTGCAGTTTCAATCAGTGTACGGTTCTTTCGTTCAGACACCCCATTCTGTTGAGGAACATAAGGTGCACTGAATTCCTGATGAATTCCTTTCTGTATACAGAAGAAATCCAATACATTATTCCTGAATTCAGTTCCATTGTCACTACGAATTCGTCTCACTTTCAGTTTGTAAAGTGATTCGATCTTTGTAATAAGGTTCTGAATTAGCACAGGAGTTTGATCTTTCGATCCTATAAATAGTACCCACGAGTAATGAGAGAAATCATCCGTCACAATTAAACAATAAAAATCTCCAGCAATGCTAGCACGGTTCACTGGACCAAAGAGATCCATATGAAGTCGTTCCAGAGGAGTAATGATATCGTTTAGTGATTTGGTCGGGTTTGATTTCTTCTTTTGTTTCCCCTTCTTGCATGCGACACAATGATCATTAAATTTGAAGTTCTTGAGGGACACACCATTCACTAAATCATTTGTCATCAAAAAGTTCATTTTTCTTAAGTGAATATGTCCCATGCGTCTATGCCAAAGAATAGAATCTTTCTCCGTTTCTTTAGACACGAAGCAAGTAGATGAAGGTGAAACTTTGACATCGTAACTCATGTCAAGTATATAAATATCATTTGATCGAGGTGATCGCATGACAACCATGTCTTCTGGAATTGTGTATCCCGGTTGAAGAATAGCACATTCCTTGTCGGTGAATATGGTGGTGAACTTCTTATCGCAAATCTGTGAAACACTCAATAGATTGTGATCCACCTTTTCACAATAATTAACCTTTTCAAACGTTATTCTACCGTTTGAAACTTCCCCTTCTTTTGTAATCATTCCTCCTTGATTACTAGCAAACGCCATATAACCCCCTTGAATATCTTTAATGTTGTTCAGAAGGTCTAGGTTGCCAGTTATATGCCGAGAACATCCGCTATCCAATATCCATTTTTGACTTGATACAGACCTATATGTACCCTGCACAAACATGTAAAATGATTAGTCCAAAAAGGCAGCCCAAGCCTCAGTCTTGGGCTCTCCCTTTGAAACTTTTGGAGAACTCAATAATTTAACACACGTATTCGGTACTTGAGAATAAGTGGCAGTTTTCTTAGTTTTCTTCTTAAGATAACCATCATGGATTCTTCCTAAATCTGTGTTTGAACAGATGGGTTGAGCACGATCAACACATGTGTTCAATACATTAAGTGTATCAACTCGAATTACTTTCCTCGGATTGATGTTTGAATACATTATAATAGAATCATCAACTTGATTTTCCTTTGTGTTTGAAAAAGATTTAATCTTGCAAGTTGAATAATCTTTGATATTGTTGATCTTTGCTTTGCATCGTCTTGAAACATGACCCGGTTTACCACACTTGAAACACAGTCGAGAGTCATTTAAATTTTGTTGTGATGATGTACCGGTTGTTTGTGATATCAAAGTTTTAAGATCGACAGATTTAGGTATTCCACAAGTGGCCTTCTTTGATGACTTATGTTTTAAACCCTTCTTTGTTTTGTAAAATTCAAGATTTGTGAAAATCGATGAATTTTCCAAACCTGACGATTTTATGAATTTTATAGGTTTGAAAACATTTGTTTTTTGTTTTTGAACATTACTAGTTTTTGATTGAAAGAATTTCTTTTCAAGTTCAGTCATTTCAGTAGTTTCATCTTGAAATACACTTTCAATCAATTCTGGTTTAAGAAGATTCAATGGAATTTCTTTGTCTGAAAACACTTTTGAGAGACCTTTTAATTTAAATACTTTTCTAGTTGAATTTTTCAGTTGAGGATTAATGAATCGCGTTAATTCCTCATCAGACACTGAAAGCTTGTCTGTGGAAGTTACATTAACATGTTCTTTTGGAATTACTTTAGGAATATCCTTAGGAACACGTGAATTGTTTGAAGAAACACTTGAGGATTTTGCACCATAAACAGCTTTTTCAAAATCTTCTGGTTCACACAGAATGTGATTGTCAATTGGAATGTCCTTATTTTTAACAATCACATCTGTTTCAGTTAGCTCCTCAATTGAACCGTCCATTTCATTTTTGGTAAACGCCATTTTGCTTTCAATATTAACTGGTTCACGAGTCAATGACTCAACATTTTCAGGTTCATCAGTAGACATATTTAAAGAATTTTCTGCCTTAGGAATGCTACTGTAATCCTGATTAAATGGAGGAGGAATTTCGACGTATCCCAAACCTGCTTTTCCGTTCTTTTTATGTGAATGATTAACCTCGATTATTTCATTCAACAAGAAAGAAGAATCTCTGAATTTACTAAGTTTATGATTTAATTCCATTTTTTCTTGTTCGAGATTGGAAATGCAAGTTCGAAGACGAAGAATCTCCTTTAAATGTTGATCCACTATAATAATTTTACGTTGGATCTTAGCTTTAAGATCATGATTACTATATGATAATTTCTGAATTTTCAGATTCGCTTGCTTAAGCAATTTTGTCTTTTGCTTATAGCATTCCTTGATAGTAAAGTAATCATTAGTAAATGTATTGTTTTGAGTTAATGCTGTTTCAAGTTTGGCTTTTAACACAACACACTCAAAACAATCCACCATTATTGATGCAGAATCATTTACATTAATTTGAGGTGTAAGACATACCTCATCAATCTTAGCCATGCAAGCATAAGATTCAGTTTTCTCAGGAGTTGATTCTGGTTGAGATAACAGAGATTGATCACTATCAGTTTCTGAGTCAGATGAATCACTACTCTCCAACACATTATCGCTACTGGCATCCTCAAAATTCTCCACAGGCTCAACGATAGCAACGTTTTCCTGGTTTCCCAATAAGCGCTGAGACCAATCAACTCCATCATTTACCAATAAAGCTTGAATAACAGTAGATTTGTCTTGATCACCAGAGCCAGCAGTGTTACTTTTATCTCCTCCAGATGTTTGTAGAAGCACGGTCAGAATTGCGTGAGCAAGAATAATCTTTCTTCGGCTTATCACACTCTTTGGCAAAATGTCTAAATTCACAACTATTATAACACTTGACTTTTAACTTATCAAACCCAACCCTGTTGTTCAACGTGGGAAGATCTTGTCCCTTTTGTTGCATGAATCTTTTAACCTTTCGAACAATCATGGCCATGTTCCACTTCAAATCCATAAGATCAAGATCATCAGGGTCGATTTGATCGTAGTCCTCATCTGTGAGATCACTCGTAGCAATCTTACTTCCCACCAGTTGTTCATATGAAGTCATGAACGCACATACAAAAGCGAACTGTTGTTCAGCTTCTTGTAAATTAACCTTGGGTAGGCTTGAAGTATGAGCATTTGAGTTTCCAGTTGCACCACTCGCCATGAAACATACATTAGGAGAATTGTTTACGTTAGGACCCTCTTGAGATTGAGCAAAGAATGCATTAATAGGCACTGAGCTTGTCACATTGTTTGCCGGTAATGCACCACCATAAAGTAACGGATTCTGAGTTGATGACTGCTGATTTTGATTTTCTTTCAAGGTAGATTGACATTTAAGATCAAATTCCCTTTCTTCGATATTGTTAATGAATTGTACAGCAGTCAGTTCAGGTTTCTGAAAGAAACCGTTCACTTTAAGCACGGACAAGAAAGTTGAATAATCTGTAGGTAAAGCATTCTTTAAAGTATCAATCTTATCTTGTTCAGTTGGCTCAAGATCAACAGAAGACATTTCAACAATCAAGTGGCTGAAACGGTTGATCATTTCTTCTACAGTTTCATTTTTCATCAGAATAAAGTTTCTGAATTGGAATTTCACTAAAGTATTCTTGCTTTCGAGAGTATTGCCCAAACTTCTGGTTTTCAAGGTAGTAAACAGTGAAGCACAGACTTTGATCGTACTATATTGATGAAAAATATGTTCCGGTAAAGCCATAGTGAGTGTAGAATAAGCTTTTGTCTCACTTTCAAAGTCCTTCAACTCATGTGTCTCATACTCTTTAAACGGTTTTGGAGTCCAACTCGTGTTGTCATTACCGATCAGTGGTGCAGCATAAACATCATCAAGAAAACGAACACTGCTAGGATGCACAGATCCCAGATGTGCACGAAATCTTGGTTCCCAACGGGCAAAGTCTGATAGGTTCAACAGCTTGGGACATTTATTATGACTACCTATCTCGTTGTCCATCGTCAGCTTTTGTTGCAATAAGACGTTCTGTGATGCTAACGCATAATAAGATGAATTCTGAGCAGCCATCATAAACCAACTGATTAACTTCAGGGATTCAACAAAGTTTACTGTTCACACGAATGAGTCAGTAGCGAATGAACACGTAACGAATGGGTTTTAATGAATCTCTTCACATTCGTTAACAGATTAACGAATGAGCTAATAACGAATGGGTTTTAATTGAATATTCGTTAAAACTGAGATACTTTAACGAATGGGATATTCGTTAAAAGTTGATTACTTTAGCGAATGTCTAAGATATTCGTTAACAAATGAAAGTTAACGAATATGGCTTAACGAATCAAGCTTTAACGAAGAAGGTTGAACGAATAAGGTTTGATCTTTGCATATGTAACATCCCGAAATTTCTAAGTAATATTTAATATATTATTTTGTCGGGTGAAATAAACGAGTTAGTGGAACGATAATAATAATAGCAAAATATGAAGACTTAGTAGGATAATTAGATGGGTTTGGATATGGACCAAAAGGAAATATGGGCCTTCGGTCCATGGGCTTGAGGGAGTATAAATACCCCCTTAAACCCCAATCCTTTCCATTCCATCCATTTATCCATATCTCTACACACACCCAAAACACACACACCACATACACCGCCGGCGGCCGAGGAGAGGAACGAACAAGATCCGAGAGAGGGTGAGCGATTAGTTGTGATTAAACAAGTTAAACGAGATCCAAACAAGCTCAAAAAGGTATGATTCTTGATCTTTGAAGTTTAAAGATCCAAGCTTTATAGTGTATAAACGACCGAAAACGGTTGGGGAACGTAGTGGGTGATGTTGAACCATAACAAGGGTGTTAAAATCGCCAAAATGCTTGATAGAAACCAAACAGCGGCTGGACTAGGCAACTTCGCCGCGAACTGGGTAACTTCGCCTTCAAAGCGATAACTTCGCCTGAGGCCAAGTTCGCCTAATTAATAACTTCGCTTACGGCCAAGTTCGCCTAACTGGTAACTTCGCCTGAGGCCAAGTTCGCCTATTTGATAACTTCGCTTACAGCCAAGTTCGCCTAACTGATAACTTCGCCTAAAGCTAAGTTCGCCTAATGACAACTTCGCCTAAAGCTAAGTTCGCCTGATGACAACTTCGCCTAAAAGCTAAGTTCGCCTGATGACAACTTCGCCTAAAGCTAAGTTCGCCTGATGACAACTTCGCCTAAAGCCAAGTTCGCCTAAGGTTTAACTTCGCCTAAAGTCAAGTTAGAATAGAAAATAGATTAAAAACGATAAGTAAAAGGAAACTAATACTAGGCCACCAGATTAGATCAGGCGAGTATTGATACGTGTAACTTATACAGTCAGCCGAGCTCAGTTAAATAAGGGATTTACAACTATCGGAGGAAGAAGCAGAGTTCAGGTGAGTTTCTAGCCCCATTCCTTGTTATGTTTTCGGGGCTGTGTGCATACTCGATGTGTTGTTAATACATTTATCCTAAGTGATAAGTGTATGCCATATGTGATATATGTGATGGATATGAATGATTGCTTGTCGGTACGCGAACGATCTTCGGATATTGCGCATACTGTCAGGTTAAAAAAGAAAGGTACGAATATTATATATCGAAGATGTATGAATATTACAAATGAATACTTGTCGGGGCGTGAACGATCTTCGGATATTGCACGTAACGACAAGGGGTATGGTTGTTAAATGAAGGATGTAAAGAACGCCTAGAGTGTTCTTATGCTATAATGTAATTATTGTATATGTGAAGTATGTGTATACAGGTACATGAATGGTATGTGAGTTCTACGTTCGACATAGTAAGTTAGGATGGCAAATCCCTCTAGCTTCTGTCGGACATAGACTCGGCTGGTGATGGCGTAGTTAAGGACTGCGGGCCTTATACGTAATGTAGATGATAGATGTAAACGTAGATAGGGACGGTGGGCCTTATACGTGTTACAGATAATAGACGACAACGTAGTTAAGGACTGCGGACCTTATACGTATTATAGATAGGCATCAGCATAGGGAAGGACTGTGGACCTTATACGTGCTGTGGTAGCATAGGGGAGGACTCCGGACCTCGTACGTGCTATGAATTAGGTTGCAACATAAGGAAGGACTGTGGACCTTGTACGTGTTGTGGAAGTGGGATGGTATAGGGAAGGACCGCGGACCTTGCACGTACCATGAATGGTGAACATAGGTAAGGACTGCGGACCTTTTACGTGTTCACGACCTTGAGTACAGGTATAGACGGCGGACTATGAACGTACTCTCGGTAGACTGGGGTTAGTGATTGTAGATATGTATGTATGTATGGTAGCAAGTATGTATGAAGAACAGAAGGGTAACTAGTTAAGTATGGATATGTATCTTCGGATATGTATGTATGTGTATGTATTGTGTGGCGTCCGATTAACTAGAACTCACTCAGCGTAGCTGACTTTTAGTATGCACGCAGGTGAGTAGGAGGAGGCATCTCGCTTGAGGAGACACGTGGCACTGAATAAGAGGCTGGCATCGGAAGACTCAAGATGTTTAAGTTTAATGTTTCGTTTATTTTGAAAGGCAAAATGATGTTTTAAGACAAGACGTGTTTTGATATGAAATGTTTTAAGAAAGTTTTTATATTCCGCGAAAGTTTTAATGAACTCTGATTTGTAAGAACCGTGTTTATGAGTAAATCCGATGCGAAAGTAGGGCTACCGGGTTCGGGGCCTTACAGCATATGAGTGTAACGAATCAGTCTTCATCCTAACGAATAAGCCTTCATCGTAACGAATCAGTCTTCAACGATTCAAACTTCCAATTTCAACTTCAAACTCGTCCGAATCTTACTGAAATTACTTAAAACTTATACCAAAACCATCCAACACCAAATCCGAACCTATCTAGCCATGTCCGAAGTCACAAACATTCTTCAATCAGGTTCAATTTAACAAATAACCAGTATCTGATTTTGAACTTCAATTAAATCACAAAATCAATCAATTCATGTTTGAATTTGATCAATTTATTACAATTAAAACTCGATTATGTATCGTAGATCAGATCCAAGGCTCTGATACCACTTGAAAGAGCTTTGGGGTTAGGATCTAGATCTTATGATTACAACGATACATGATGGTTAGGTATACGATTAAGGTCAATATACGTTAGGATTAATGCGAATGATGTGAGAGAATGAACTGGCAGCGTAACAATAGAGAATTGATAAACAAACATGAAAATGCTTACATTAATGAATAATTTACAGCATATATATAGGGGATGACCACATTCGTTAACATAACAGTTAGCGATGTGTCATTCGTTACATTAACCATACGAATGAACTCTTCATTCGTTAATACTTTTAACATATAACGAGTAGCTCTCATTCGTTAATCTGGGTTAACGAATGAGCTTACAGATTAGACGAATGTAACATTACATTAGAGCGAATGGCCCATTTAGCCATATTTACATTAAGATCCCTATACTTTAAACTATTTACATTAATGCCCTGATAAAGACTGAGACGTACAAAACATGTATCAACACAATCCATGCTTGATAGAAGAATACTCTTGCTCGTTGAAGTGTAGCTTGCTCGAAGCCTTTAACACTTAGAAGAATCAACCATTTAAGGTTCAGAACCTTGCTCGAAGTAGTAAAAACAATGCTCGATCGTCTGGGCTTGCTCGAATTCCATACTTAGCCGTTTCTGAGGAGGTTGAGAAGATTCTAATCTTCCTTGTAGAAAATCCAACCCAACAATATATATATACACACACACACACAGATATATATATATATATCACAAGTTCCGTTGCATGTATTTCATGTGTCATTTTAGTTGTATTTGGATTGTATTCGCGTTCGTTAAATCGACCCGTTCCGTTAGTTCATTATATTCATTTATAACGTTTATCGTTAATTTAATATTCTCGATGATTGTTCGTTTTACATTAATTTTGTTCAATTATTAAAACTATGAGAAATTAAAGTTTAAGAAATTCGTTAAATATTCGGGTTTATCGTGAAAATATCCAAGTGACATAAGTTCTATTTCAATTATGATGCGATCCAAAGTCAAGGGTATAATTTTTAAAGTTAATCTAAATCATATTTTAATAGAATTTGAAAGTGCAAGGTTAAAATTTAAAAGCATAATTAATTCTCCTTTTAAAGAAACTCTAAAGTATAGAGACTGATTGTGTAAATAAATTTAATATATTATTAAAAACTAAACCCAACCCCAGCCCTACCCCTTCCACGATTTTCCGGCCATCAAAGCCGCCGTCGCCGGCGACGGCTCCGGCCATCTCCAAACCCCTCAATCTTCGTTTCTTTGACTCGTTAAATTAGCCAACGACTTCAACTTTCAATATAAATCGTTAATCAACTAATTAATTGTATTTTAACGGCCTAATAACGCCAATTGTGTCCGTAATCTTTGCCGGAATTTCGGGATAAATAAATTAACAACCATTAAATGTAATCTTTTCAATTAAACTAAAAATATGGCCTCAAACATTCGTCTAAACTCGCTCAGATCATCACTTTAACCTATTACCTCTCTGAAACACAATGTTTTTCTGGCCGGCCGTCGTTCACCCTCAAATAATAACGTTTCTAGGTAACTTTTATATGGTTTTTGATAGTTTTTCAATGAGAATTAAAACCCCTAACTTAGATTAAACGAACATGGATCGGTTGTGAAGAATTGAAATCAAAGTTTCTTAAGGAAGAAGATGAAATGATACTAATATATTTATATTGCTCTTTTCATTCTGATATCAAATATTATCCGAGCCTAGTTGGTTAGAGTGCTTGTGTGTGAGCTAAGAGACCCGGGGGGTTCGAACCCGGGTCAGGTCATTTAATTTTTGTTAATTATTTTATTGTTAATCAATTTTTTTTATATACACCAAAGTTAAATGTTATAAATTATTTAAAAATCTTTATAAATCAAATAAAATTGTTTTATTATAAATAAAATTATTTATAAATTAAGGTTTACCAAATTTTGTCCAAACACCCAACTTTTTCATATTCGAAATGTTTCGTAAAGAAAAAACCCGTTAATATCAGTATTCTTTTTACTAAACTTTATAAAACACAAAAACTATAAAATCATATCATTAAAATCCGGGCTTCGTAAATGTGATAAAATTGTCATATTTAATCATAAGTAACTAGTTGAAAAAACATTTAAATAATATTATATTATAATTTCTTTTCGTCATACCTCAAAAATAAATTTACAATTCGCTAACTTTTATTTCGATAAACTTTATAATTCGTTACCCCATGCCTAGCAAATACCATATTTCCCAGATTTACGTAAAGTTATTAATCAACTAATATTAAAATATTATAAAATCGTTAAAAACATAAAATATTATTAAAATAATCAAATGCCTTAAAATTAGTATAAATTAAAATAAAACATTATATATTCCCAACAAATTATACAATAATTAACTTTATTAATCCCGATAGTTTGGTCTTTAAATATTTGTATTTATTTTATAGTTCAAGAAGTTCAATAGTTTCGGATCCTTTAAAGTACTTTCGGTTGCTTCGGTTTCATTATTGTACTTTTATTGCAAGTTTGTGTTCGATTTCGAGATGAGTTTTTCACGACCCCTTTTTAAACGGTTTCATATTTTGGGGTAGCATATGTATCCTACAAAAATTCAAGTATTTATTATTTCGATTACAAACTACAATTCACTATATGGACTTATGTGTTACTTGATTACTTGCTCGAATTTTACTTGCATGTGGTAGCCTCAATAAGTATGATGATACGTCTCCCTTTGCACTCAGGTCCATTGTATCGAGTGGAAAAGGGCTTCATTTTCCGAGTACGTTGGTTTTTACCAACTGGAAAGGACCTTACTTGCGCGATTACCCGAGTACGTTGGTTGATACCAATTGGAAAGGACTTTACTTGCTCATTTATCACTTGGCCATGAATTGTATGATTTTTATGTAGTATATCAAACTGTGGGAATCTCACCAGCTATGTTCATAGCTGAGTTTATTTTATACATATGTTACAGGTGTAAAGATACGGGGATGAAAGCTAGAGGACACATAGCATGCCTATAGGATATTCAAAGACAACTTATCATTTGTTATTTATTTATTTGTTACAACTTGTATTAATTTATAAACTTGTGTTATATGAATTTTTAAATGAAATGATGTTATTATGGTCACCTAATAGTGTCATGTGTGTTTGAGCAATCTGTACGTCACACTCAAACATTTTCGCTTTAGCCGGGGTGTTACAGATTGGTATCAGAGCCATGGCTATAAGATAGGACATTAAACGTAGTGTTCTAGGTAGCTATAGCTTATTTGTTTATTTGTTAGGGTTGCATGATAGAATTACGTGAGCCTTTACTTGATTGTTTAAACGCACTTACTATTACTGGATTACTGTACTGCTGATTTCATTAACACCTCATGAACACAAGCACACACACACAAGTCCAAGGCTTAGGCCTAAAACAAGTTTTCTCAAAAGCAATTTCAAGCAATTTACAAATTCGGTGTTCCGATATTTCATTTTCTTAAAGACCATGTCCCCTTTGTGATAAGGATATGGTTGCACTCCCTTGGATGTCACACAAGTCATGGTAGTTCATGTGACGTGTGACTCCGACCCTCAATGTTTTACAATGTGTTTTAACTAAAAGTCTGACAAGTCGTGGTGATACACGAATAACCAGCTTTTGGTCCGATTTGATTATGCATTTTGATTTATACGTTTAACTGAAAGTCTGTCAAGTCGTGGTGATACACGAATACCCAACTTTCGGTTCGATTTGATTACACATTTTTATTTTTGTTAGAACATACAACATGTGATTCCGAATACTCAATCGTTTATGTTGTGGTTTTGACAAGTCATATATGTGAATACTCGAGTTTCAATTCGTTTTCTGTGTTTATATTCATTGAACTTTCTAAAAGTCATGCTAGTAAATAAATTGTTGAATTTCAACCCGTTTTCTTAATTTGTAAATTCAATTATTATTATAATTTGAAAAATTCGAAAGGCCATGGTGATCATTAATAGTCGAGTTCCAATTCGTTTTCTTTATTTGTATATGTTCATTATTTCTTATACTTTGAATTGAAAATACGAAAAGTCATGGTGATACATGAATAGTCGATTTTTCAATACTCATTTTCTCGTATGTTTTAAATTGAGAATTCGAAAAGTAATGGTGATACATGAATAGTCGATTTTCAATACTCGTTTTCTCGTGTGTTTTAAATTGAGAGTTCGAAAAGTCATGGTGATGCATGAATTGTCGATTTTCAATTCGTTTTCTTTATATAATTCGTTTATTATAGTTTTAATTGAAAATTCGAAAAGTTATGGTGGTACATAACACTTGATTTTCAATTCGATTTCATTACTCATATTAGGTTTGTATTAATTCCGTGTTTTTATTTCAAAATTTGAAATATTTATACTCGAAAATTTACGAGATCAGTATTGACTCATGAGCACTTCGATTTTGATTTCAAGTTTTGTTTCATTCGATTGTACTTATTTATTTATTTACAAATTTATAGATGGATTCCGGTTTTATGAATCTCTCATGTGACATTTCTTTTTATATGAATTTCATATTTACATCCAATGTCACGCGAATTGTTCACACTTCATGCCTTCTCGTTCTCCTTGACGCATCTCTCGAAACTCAACCTACAAAACGACAACCCAAATCATCTAGCAATTGACCATCGCAATCTCAATACTATACCTAAGTAAATCTAAACCCAACCTAACTCTTGGATACTCAAACCCAAACCAACAAAGATATTTACACGAGAACCCACCCTTTGTAGGACAAGTACGATTCCCCCACTCTGCTACCGCGACGCCGAAATGTTCCAAATGGTGATAAGTTCGGCCAACTCATCAACCTTTGCCTCATAACTATACATACTCAACACTACATTTATTTTAATGACCTATTACTCAACCATTCATTCTAACCTTCTGCTCTACCTTATACTCATGCTTTAAGCTTGCTACCATGGTATTAACCCAAGCACACCCACTATAAGGCCTAACTTGTTTCCACCATACATACCTTACCACACGTTCCCTGTCCTCTAAAAGTTTATTCGTTTTTCGGCTTCAATACTTAGTCTTTTAAAACCTGTCTATATTTTTGGACACTTTTCCCACATTTAGTTCTTTTAAAAACACTCTTTTATGTGAAACTTCAAAAATTGTTAATAAATATATATATTTATATATTCGAGAAATATTCTGTTATACGAAATATATTCAAGTTGATTTTCTTTATAAGAACTTTGCAACAATTCAAATGATTTATTTTTATCACTATTATTAACAATATTATCATTACTATTATTATTATTGTTATTATTATTATCAATACCTTTATTAATATTATTATTATTACCATTAATATTATTATTATTACCATTATTATTATTCCAATAAAACTCTTAAAATAAAATAAAATATTTGCTTTAAATAATTTCTAAACCATGAGGCTATTATATCATCAACAACGAGTTAGTTTATCTAGCGACCTCTAGTGTTTCTAAAACATCGCCCAATAGAAATTCTTTTACACTAAAATGTTTTTTTTACAAAATTTATTAAGCTTTAGCGCTAGCTAAGGATATATTTTTCACGCAAATTATTCCTTAAGTTATAAACATCACGTTTTTATGAACGATTTTCACGAACAATGCCAACAATTTCCCTCCTTTGTCAACGCCAACGAGTTTCGGGTGAATAAATCATATCACCGCTCCTAACAACCTTTATACCATAACCCATTTTCGAGAAAACAAACATCGCAAGCCATCCTTCATTTTATTTTTTTTCTTCTTCATACAGATATGTTATATATATTATTCTGTTTAGATATGATCGAAATAATTTTGCGTATCGATTTCTTTCGAAGGTTGTTTACGAAGTTAATATCAAGTTTGGTTATTCGTTAATTAAAGAACTATTTTCATGCATATTGCATTTTGAATAGATTAATTTTGTTATTTTAATATTGTGGTCTATAACCGATTTCCCATAAACGTAATTGTTTAGTGGAAGTTGGGACTATAAGCATGTTTATACATATGTTGAGTTTATTATTGTTGCACGAATAATTTGGTCATATCATTCTGTTTCCGCGCAACGTTTTGTTTGGATCATTTTGTTATTCATAATCCCAAATGTTTTACCAATTTAAGATCAATATTTTAATTCGATTTTGGAATTTCGATTATTTTATTTCCAATGTTTTACCAATTTAAGATCAATATTTTAATTCAATCTTAGAATTTCGATTATTTTATTTCCAATGATTTACCAATTTTAGATCAATATTTGATCTTGGAATTTTGATTATTTTATTATCAATATTTTATCAATTTGAGGTCAATGTTTTACTCGGATCTCGAAGTTGCAATTATTTATTAATCTAAAATGTGGCCCTTATTCACATTGATATTTTCATTCATGTATCGAGTTATTATTGACTACAAGAACTTACATGATTATTTTATTAAAGTTTCGTTATTATTCTCGGACCCAATGCTTATTGACTTAAGTGTTTACATTTTGTAGCTCAATGCTACGTTTACTTAACATGTTATTCTCAACTTTATGATTTTAATTGATGTCATCTGTCACTCTAATTATTCGATACTACTCAAGAGTTTCGCACATTTTGTTTGGTAAACATTGTTTGTATCTTTAAGACTTCAATAATTTCATATTCTCGTTTATCCTTGACCTTAAGGATTGGTTTCTATATTTTTGTTAAATTTTGATCTGTATAGTTCATCGTTCTTGAATTCTAAAGTTTTCATATAAGGACTTATTATATTTTGAACCCACACAACGGGACGAATTATGTGGACCATCCGACGATAAAGGTAATTATGGGTCGATACATAATTATCCAAGTACTCGCATGGAAGACATATTAAGTCCGGTTGTGTGTAATAACTAGAAACCTGGAATGACTTTGAAAGACGGGACAAATGCAGTATGATAAGGGCATGGTAGATACGCCGCCGGTACATCCTATACATAAGTGTCCTTGTCATATTTCTCATTTGTGGCGTCTTTCGGGTCATTCAAAGATCGACGTTATTATTTTTATTTAACTATGTATTTTTTTATTTAACTATGTATCAGTAAAATTGTTAAAATGTTTAAACAACTCAATGTAGTAGTTGTTTTCTTTTAGAATTTTATTTTTATTTTTATTTCAGGACGAAATTTCTAAAAGTTGTAAATTCTGTAGCATTCGTTGCTTTTCAAACCCGAAAATCCGACCCATTTTAAATTTTCAGTTTTGTTTATTAATATATATATATATATATTTCACAAGTTCCGTTGCATGTATTTCTTGTGTCATTTTATTTGTATTTGGATTGTATTCGCGTTCGTTAAATCGACCCGTTCCGTTGGTTCATTATATTCATTTATAACGTTCATCGTTAATTTAATATTCTCGACGATTGTTCATTTTACATTACTTTTGTTCAATTATTAAAACTATGAGAAATTAAAGTTTAAGAAATTCGTTAAATATTCGGGTTTATCGTGAAAATATCCAAGTGACATAAGTTCTATTTCTATTATGATGCGATCAAAAGTCAATGGTGTAATTTGTAATGTTAATCTAAATCATATTTTAATATAATTTGAAAGTCCAAGGTTTAAAATGTAAATACATAATTAATTCTCCTTTTAAAAGAAACTCTAAAGTATAGGGGCTGATTGTAAATAAATTTAATATATTATTAAAAACTAAACCCAACCCTAGCCCTACCCCTTCCATGATTTTCCGGCCATCGGAGCCGCCGTCGCCGGCGACGGCTCCAGCCATCTCCAAATCTCTCAATCTTCGTTTCTTCGACTCGTTAAATTAGCCAAGGACTTCAACTTTCAATATAAATCGTTAATCAACTAATTAATTGTTTTATAACGGCCTAATAACGCCAATTGTGTCCGTAATCTTCGTCGAAATTTCGGGCTAAATAAATTAACAACCATTAAACGTAATCGTTTCAATTAAACTATAAACATGGCCTCAAACATTCGTCTAAAATTGTAAGGCCCCGAACCCCGAGAACCCCACAGTTGGTAATCATTCAAAACACTCGTAAAAATAATTAAACTTAAAAACAATTCTTTTCATTAAAATAAACATCACAGAGTATAATTTGGCGGAAAACGTAAAAATAAAATAAGTTCCCAAAACCAACATAATTATCTTTAAATAAAATTTTTAAAATAAATGTTTAATAATAAAATCTTCAAATCCCGTATGCCCTTCACCGTCCAAGTAGCTTCGTGCACGTCCAAGCGATAAAACATCCTCTTCCTAACCTGAAACTCACACTAACATGCACACAAAGTCAGCTTAACCTGAGTGAGTTCAAGTTTTAAATAAGTAACAAAAGTCTTAATAATCATTCCAACGGTTTTAAAACTGTAGACGGAAATACATCAGTTAGGTCACCACATTGAATAAATAATCATCCTTACATATGAACATCTCTATACGTGCATTCCTATATATATAAATATATATATAACATTCAATAATAACATTCAGGGTCGAGCAAACGTACAACCCAAACACGTAACATTCAGCGCATGCAAACACAAAGTAGGCATACGCAACATTCAGTAGTCGAGACGACTACAACATTTGCCAAATATTAGCCATTCTATAATATATATATATATATATATATACATACACACATTCTATAACATTCCAAGGCCTACCGATACTAGCAAGCCTATGCAAAATAGTTTAAAACATTTCATCAAGCAAAATCGCTTAGGTGTGCATGCTAGCCCAAAACTTAAAAAGAGTTAAACGGGGCATCAAGAACTCACCTGAAATCAACCGAACACCTGCAACGGGCTAGGAAGTCCCTAAGTGCACACTCACAAGTAAGGGCCTGTAAATTGTACACAACGCGTCACTAAACTAGACCATGAGAACACACTTACCTAATGGGCCGTTCAAGCCCAACACTTTGGCCCGAGGCCCAACAACTTGGCCTGAGGCCCAACCCATACCCAATTACTTTACCTCAGCCCCTAAATGTTTCAACTAACCAAATCCACCCTACGATTATGATCGGGGCTAACCATGATGCACAACTCACCCGCCGGTAATCAGATCGAGTCGAATACGTGCGTAATAAATCTTAAAACCAATTGTCAAACGAATCAGCCCCAAATGGACCAAATTCCCATCTTAACCTTTTCTTACATCATAATTATGTCACCCGAGTTGATAGGATTGACGGTTCCTTTTTACAACTTTCAATTTAACATTTAAACGAAAATTCGCGCACCGCCGACTCGATTGACCAATCACCAACCAAAACAGCCCTGAGTATCAAAAATTTAATTTTCCCACAGCCCTTAAACCACCCTAGGGCTGTACAAACTGATTCGGTTGGTCATTCGATCGATTAACGCATCAAACTCAACAATTGCCAATTCTACACCCGGTAAACCCTAATTTTCGAACTAAAATCGATTGACCGATCTAAACACCTCCAATGGCCATGAAATTTTAATATGATGTAAATGCCATACCTGGGAATCTTTCTACACCAGAAAATCCAATTTTTATCCACGGGAAGTGGGTCAATTTCACTTTGGCTGAAATCTGTCCAATGAAAACTATCGGCAAAATTGAGTATCAAAACGATTAGGGGTGAACGAAAAGAATGTTGGGGATTGTAGGAGCTTGGAATTGATCAAAAAGTCTAAGCAAAGAAGAGGGGGGGGGGCTGCCTTCGGCCGATCGCTGCTGCAAGGGGGAAGGGGTTTAGGGTTTTGTTAATTGTTATAATATAAAGATTTTATATCCAGGCCCCTCCCAATTGAAGTGTAGGGCAAAATGGTAGGAAAGTTAAGTTCTTTAACGTACCGGGATGACGTAAAGGCTTCCGAGAAATGTCGGCTAAGTCCCGAGAGATATTCATACTTTACAAGTCTTAATCTCATGAACCGAAATTAACGGGCGTTACAAAACTCACTTAGATCATCACTTTAACCTATTAGCTCTCTGAAACACAATGTTTTTCCGGCCGACCGTCATTCACCCTCAAATAATAACGTTTCCAGGCAACTTTTATATGGTTTTTGATAGTTTTTCAATGAGAATTAAAACCCCTAACTCAGATTAAACGAACATGGATCGGTTGTGAAGAATTGAAATCTAAGTTCCTTAAGGAAGAAGATGAAATGATACTAATATATTTATATTGCTCTTTTCATTCTAATATCAAATATTATCCTAGCCTAGTTGGTTAAAGTTCTTGTGTGTTACCTAAGAGACCCCGGTTCGAACCCTGGTCAGGTCATTTAATTTTTGTTAATTATTTTGTTGTTAATCAATTTTTTTATATAAACCAAAGTTAAATGTTATAAATTATTTAAAAATCTTTATAAATCAAATAAAATTGTTTTTATATAAATAATATTATTTATAAATTAAGGTTTACCAAATTTCGTCCAAACACCCAACTTTTTCATATTGAAATGTTTCGTAAAGAAAAAACCCGTTAATATCAGTATTCTTTTCGCTAAACTTTATAAAACAGAAAAACTATAAAATCATATCATTAAAGTCTGGGCTTCGTAAACGTGATAAAGTTCTCATATTTAGTCATAAGTAACTAGTTGAAACAACATTTAAATAATATTATATTATAATTTCTTTTCGTCAAACCTCAAAAATAAATTTACAATTCGCTAACTTTTATTTCGATAAATTTTATATTTCGTTACCCCATGCCTAGCAAATACCATATTTCACATATTTACGTAAAGATATTAATCAACTAATATTAAAATATTATAAAACCATTAAAAACATAAAATATTATTAAAATAATCAAATGCCTTTAAATTAGTAAAAATTAAAATAAAACATTATATATTCCCAACAAATTATACAATAATTAATTTTATTAATCCCGATAGTTTGGTCTTTAAATATTTGTATTTATTTTATAGTTCGAGAAACTTGTGTTATATGAAGTTTTAAATGAAATAATGTTATTATGGTCACCTAATAGTGTCACGTGTATTTGAGCAATATGTACGTCACACTCTGGCATTTCCGCTTTAACCGGGGTGTTAGTCATTAGGTCGGATAAGTATCTAGAGCAAGACATTAAATCATCGTGCACAAGAAGATCAATCATTCTGGTCCACCACCCTGGCGAGAATTAGGGTTCGCGTATAAAGTCAGATAAGGTCATCTAGAAGGTTTCCTTCTTAATTCAAATGGGTTGATTAAGGGTCATAAAGTGTCATACCCACCCTAAGGTGAAAATGTCGGGGCGCGAACTGATTGTTCACTACTCAAAGGTACTATCATAAAAAAAATATGACAATATCTATTAAATTAATTATTTCAAATTAAGGTGCATAAATATTCAATCATGGCAAAAACAATCCAAACAAATAAATTAATCCAAACAAGATAGAAATATAAGTAGTCTTCTTTTATTTCCTATGGTCCTTCTAAGCGTTCTTCACCTTAGACTTCAAGTCAACTGAAAAACCTGCATATGCGTAGAAAATAGAATAGAATTTGTCAACACTAGGTTGAGTGAGAATATCACCGGTTTTTCATGATACAATAATATATAAATAAATAAGAAAAATGAAATAAATGTAGTAATAAAGAATCAAACCTTAAGCAATTAATGTGTCAGTTGACTATGCCTCACGAACACGGGCTATGGCTACTAAGACAGTCGTATGATCATACTATAATGTGAATATGATGGACCTCTCCGAATGCGATATAATATAAGAATGTAAACAAGTAACAAATAACATTTGATCGAATACACACAATCATTCGTTTACTAGTTTGTTAGGTACGTAATATAAGGATAAAAGTTAATATTAGTACTAGTACGTATATGTCCCAAAACTTTTGAAAATAGTAAAATAGAGGGGAATGACAAATCTCACCTTATTGCGTAGGCAAGTGAATAAGAATAAGAATAAACAACGAATAAGTAACTGAATCGTCCTCTAACGAGTCAAATGAGATAAATCAAATAAACCTGAAAATTTGAGACAAATAACTACCGTTAAAACTGTGAACACTTCCGTTGGAATCGTTCCCAACGGATGTCTAGAACTCCGGATATGAGAAATTAAACGTTTAAGCGAGCTGGTACTGACAAGAATCTAAACAGGGAGTCAGAATTAGGGTTTTGGTCAGTAGCCTTAAAATATCGAGATAAAAATAAAAGTCTTTTGGACCAAAAGTCGGTTCTGACCAGAAGCATGAGAAATCGATTAGTCAAAGTTATTGACTAATATGCCCTTAAACGGGTTTTAATCAAATTGACCCGTCAATACCCCTCAATCTCAGAAATTGATTGAGGGTTATTGACTATGGGATAATTTTCACACCCCAACATAAGGCGGAAATGCCAATTCGCAAACTGGTTGTTCACAGCTCACAAGGTACTATCATACATTATAAAATATGGCAATATCTATTTAATTATTTATTTCATATTTCAAATAAAGTGCACAAGTTTCAAATATAATAATAATAATAATAATAATAATAATAATAATAATAATAATCCCAAACTAAATAATAGAGAAAATATTCTTTATTTTATTTTCTAAGGTCTTTCTATGTGTTCTTTACCTTAGATTCGAATCAACTGTTAACCCACATATAGGTAGAAAATAATGAGATTTGTCAACAACACATGTTGAGTGAGACGATCACCAATTTTCCTGTACAATATATATATATATATATATGTATATATATATATGTATATATATATATATAAAATAAATGATAAATGGGCAAACAAAATAATGTGAGTAATAGTCAATCAAACCATAAACAAATAATGTGATTGTCGGTTGACCATGCCTCACAAACACGGGCTATGGCTACTAAGACGGCGTATGATCATACTGACACACTAGACTTCTAGTGGACCTCTCCAAATGTGATAGAATATAAACACTTAAACAAGTAGCAATTAGCATTTAATTGAAATACACACAATAATTATGTTTGCGAGTTTGTGTATATATATGATATACAATATGAATTAGATACGCATATGTCCCCAAAATATTTGAAAACAGTAAAAGAAAAAGGGGAATGATATCTCACCTTATTGCTTAAGCGAGTGTGCGAGAAATTAGAATAAAACATGATTAAACAGACGAACCGTCCTTTAACGTGCTGACGTAGATAAACCGAACAGACCTGAAACTAAGAGATAATAAACTATAATTAAAATTGAGAACATATCCACTGGAATCGATCCAAACAGATGTCTAGAACTCCGGTTATGAGAAATTTAACGAATAAGCGAGCTGGTACTGACCAAAATCCGAACAGCAAGTCGGAAGTCGGGTTTTGGTCAGTAGCCTTAAAATTTCAAGACAAAAATAAAAGTCTTCTAGACCGAAAGTCGGTTCCGATAAGAAGTGTTAGAAATTGATTAGTTAAAGTTATTGACCAATATGCCCTTAAACAGGTTTGAGTTAAATAGACCTGTCAATACCCCTCAATCTCAGAAATTGATTGAGGGTTATCGATAAGTGAGGTATAATGAATAATTCATAATTTGACAACTTACCTGGATAATACTTGAGTTGGTGGGAAATCGAGGTAAAAAATTAGAAAACCGACAAAGTCAAATTGCAGCTTCAATCTTCGAGTAAATAAGCAAAAACGAGAGAGAAATCATTGGTATAGGGTAGATGACGGTTGGGAATGCAATGTTTCAGTAGTCTCTAGGGTTTGGAACAATGGTTTGTTTATATAGTTAGTATATCAACTTGTAGGACAAGAAATCGACTCGTTTAGGTAACCGAATAACATAATAATGACGAAATCGAGCCTTAAAATCTTCGATTTGATTAAAATACAGGGAATGAACCTAGACATTATTCCCTAGCAGATGCAATAAGTTGTTGCTCAAATTTCATGATTTGGGTCGTTTAGGGAAAGATTTAGCATTAAACGAAGATCGAAAACCAAAGTTGCTGAAACTGCGCTCCTTCGCGCGGCATAAGGACTACGCTCCTTCGCGCGGCAGTAAGGACTCCTATAAGATTCGTTACTTTCCAAAACCGAAAACCCGACCCACTTTAAATTTTTTGGTTTTGTTTATTGAAATATATATATATATATATATATATATATATATATATATATATATATATATATAGGGTTAGTTTCATTTGGGAACTCACAAAAAGTTAAGAACTTTTAGGAACTCTTAAAAACCAAATATTTTTTGAACTTTTTTTATATATTAACATTATTTGAGACTTTTTTTTATCATATTTATAAAAAAAATTTTGATTACATTTATAAATCACAAGTTACACATGTGTAAAATTTATGTGATAAAAATTTACATATGTGTAAAAAAAACGTAGATATGCGTAAAAAACTAATTTTCATAATTGTAATCGTAAATATAGATGTCAAAAGTGATAGAACTATACTTAAATAACATTAACATACAAAAATTTTTATAAAAAACGTAAGTTATTAAGAGTTCCTTCAAGTTCTTAAATAATTTAGGAGTTCTTAAATGATACTAATCCTATATATATATATATATATATATATATATATATATATATTCATACATACATACATAGGGTAAGGTTAAAATGAAAACCATTTGAGTTGTGAAAACCCACGAAAACCCTATGTAACATTGTTTTTTTTTTGTTGCATGTAATATATGTTGTAACATTTAATACAAAACATCGAAATATCAAAAAAAAAAATGTTTTGCTATTTTTTAACTGTAACGCCCGTAAATTCCGGTTTCAAGAATTAAAGCTTGTAGAGTATGTATAATTCTCGGGATTTATCCAACGTTTCTCGGAAGCCTTTACGTCATCCCGGTACGTCTAATCGCTTAACATTTCTTCCAAGTTGCATTATTATTAAATTTATGGGGGCTAGAATGAAAATGTTTTATATTATAACATTAATAAAAAAAAAATAAACCCTAGTAGCAGCCTGTCCGATCGGCCAAGAAGACCAGCTCCCTCCCTTCCTTGCTTCGACTTTTTGGTCGATTCCAAGCTCCTAGAAGTAGTTCAAGGTATGTACTACAATCCCCAACACTCTTTTTAATCACCCCTAATCGTTTTGATGCTCAATTTTGCCAACACTTTTCTTTGGACAGATTTTCGGCCAAGGTGTAACTGACCCACTTCCCGTGGATAAAAATTAGAGTTTCCAGTGTAGAAAGATCCCCAGGTATGGCATTTACATCATATTAAAATTTCGTGGTCATTGGAGGTGTTTAGGTCGGTCAATTGATTTTAGTTCGAAAACTAGGGTTTATCGGGTGTAGGTTTGCAAATTATTGAGTTTGATATGTTAATTGATCGGGTGACCGACCAAATCAGTTTGTACAGCCCTAGGGGGATTTAAGGGCTGTGGAAAAATTATTTTTTTGATGCTCGGGGCTGTTTTGGTTAGTGCTTCGTCAATCGAGTCGGCGGTGCGCGAATTTTCGTTAAATGTTAAAGTGAGAGTTGTAAAAAGGAACCGTCAACCCTATCAACTCGGGTGACATAATCTTGACGAATGAAAAGATTTAAAATGGAATTTGGTGCATTTGGGGCTGATTCGTTTAACAAATGATTTTATTGTTTATTACATGCGTATTCGACCCGATTTGATTACCCTTGGGCCTTGGGCCAAGTTGTTGGGCCTTGGGCCAAGTGTTGGGCCTTGGGTCAAGTTGTTGGGCCTTGGGCCAAGTGTTGGGCCTTGGGCCAAGTGTTTGGGCCTTTGGCCAAAGTGTTGGGCCTTGGGCCAAGTCGTTGGGCCTTGGGCCAAAGTGTTGGACTTGAACGGCCCATTAAGCAAGAGTGTTCTTACGGTCTTGTTTAGTAACGCGTTGTGTATAATTTACAGGCCCTTGCTTGTGATTGTGCACTTAGGGATTTCCTAGCTCGTTGTAGTTGTTCGATTGATTCAGGTGAGTTCATGATGCCCTTTTTACTCTTTTTACTTTTGGGCTAGCATGCACACCTAAGTGTTTTCTTACATGATGAAATGTTTTTAAACGAATTTATATAGGTTTGCTAGCATATGGTAGGCCTTGGGACGTTAAATATATATATGTATATACATTATTGCTTTGGCCTATATTTGGCGATGTTGTAGTCGTTTCGACTACTGATGTTGTGTATGCCTACTTTGTGTTTGCATGCACTGATGTTACGTGTTTGGGTTGTACGTTTGCTCGACCCTGATGTTATACGTGGATGTTATATATATATACTGTTATATATATAGAGATTTATTGAAAGGATGTTTACATATACATTTTGTATATGTATGTATGAGGATGTTTAGTTTTCGGTAATGATGATTTGATGGATGCACCCTTTTACTTTTTTAAAACTTTTGGTATGACTATCATAACTATTACTACTGATATTATTTACTTAAAACTTGAACTCACTCAGCTCAAGCTGACTTTGTGTGCATGTTAGTGTGAGTTTCAGGTTAGGAAGATGATGCTTTATCTCTTAGACGTGCACGAAGCTACTTGGACGGTGAAGGGCATACGGGAATTGAAGTTTTATTATTAAATATTTATTTTTAAAAGTTTTTATTTAAAGATAATTATGTTGATTTTGGACAAAATTCCCGGGTTTTGGGAACTAATTTAATTATTTACGTTTTCCGCCGAATTATACTCTGTTATGCTTATTTTAATGAAAATAATTGTTTTTAAGTTTAATTATTTTACTAGTGTTTCGAATGAATATCAACTGTGGGGTTCCCGGGGATCGGGGCCTTACATTAACATTTTTTTAGTATTTTTTATATATATTTTTAGGAGAGAGAAAAAGTTATATTTATATTTACATTTTTTATTCACTTTAATTATGGACCACAAGATTTAAACTTTAATTAAAAACATGTGATGGAGAATGAGTTTCTAGAGTTTTCACAACTCAAGCGGGTTTTCATTTTATACTTAGTCTATATACGTACACACACACACACACACACACACACACACACACACATACATACATATATCAAGTTTCGTTGTGTGTATTTAATGAGTCATTTTGTTTACATTTGTATTTGTATTCGCCTTTGTTAAATCAACCTATTTCGTTGTTTCATTTTATTTCTTGTTTAACGATTATTATTAATATAACATTCACGAGGATTCATGTTTATCGATCAATCGTTTTTCTATTCGTTGGTTCAATTATCAGAACTCCGAGTTTTAACATTTAATCGATTCTCAAACCATCGGGTATAATACGAAAATAATATGAATATAATTATATACTAACATCTCAAAAGCTCAAGGTTCCGATTATAAATATACTTTAATATGGTTTTAAAAGAAATATGAAAAGTGAGGGGCTATATGTGTAATGTATTTAAATTAATATTAAAATTATAAGATAATCCCAACCCCTCCCAGCTGGACCCGTTTTCCCGATCAAATTCCGGCCACCGGAATTGGCGCTGGAAAAGCGTAAAACCGGTTTTTATTTTCCGTTTGACCCATTTAATTGGTTTAGCGACCTTAGACTACTATAAACGTTAGTCAATATATTAATTGCGTTATAACGGCCTAATCATCGTATTAATTTTCGTAAACTTCGCCGTGTCATCAGCCAACGTATTAACGTTTAATTAACGATTTACGTTTCAGTTTATAGAATAAATATGACCCTATCTTGCAAATAAAATTCTCACAATCATCAAAATAACATATAACAATCTTGGTAATCTCGAATTGATCCGGGAAGTCTAACTCCGGCCAAGCCTCGGTTCGCCTTCAAATAGGAATATTTACAGGTAATTTTTATATGCATTTGATTAGTTTTGAGCCGATAAACAAAAGCCTTAACTAAAATTGATCAAACATGGAACCATATTATCATATTGAAATTAGGGTTTATAGGATGAAGAAGATGATCTTGATATTCTGGTTATTATCAATTATTTCCAACTTTAAACTGAATATTATCTTGGCTCAACTGGTTAGACTCTGGTTATAATACACATGAGATCCGGGTTCAAAACCCAGGTCAGTTTTTAGTTTTTTTTATTAATCCACATTTGCACCTGTTAATGTATTTAATAAATCAAACCCATAGTCTTAACGAATGAATTGTGTAGATCAACTGGTTAATACCTCTAACTTGTAGTGCATGGACCTAGGTTCGAAACCTGGGTAAGACCTATTTTTTTTAAAATACATTTTAATAACCTATATATATCCATTTATAAATTAATTTTAATCATTTTAAAATCATAATTAAAATATAAAAATCAGTTTTAAATTAAATAAAATAATATAAATTAAGTATAAAATATATTTCACTATTTTCGCCTAAAAACCAAAGTTTCGCTTTTGTAAACCGTGTATTAAAAATCATTCAACGTAAACTTTAGTTAGTTAAAAATCATTTCGTAAACCATTAAGTATAATTTCAATTGGTAAAATTTAGTTTAAATTTTCGAACGTATAAACTTCATATCATCGCCGTTAAAGTACTTATATCAATAACAACCGAAATTTCCGTTCCAACATAAATATTAATATAATAATAAAAAAGTTATAATATTAAAATAATGTAAACCATTAAAATTTCTTGTTACGCTTAAAAATAACATTAAATTAATCCATCCTTTAAAATATAATTTTTCCCACTAAAAGTAGACATGATAATCCCGATTGGTCGTTAAATTTCGTATTTATTTATTTATAGTTCGTGTGAATCGATCGTTTCGGATTCTTTAACACCCATTGGTTTGCTTTGGGTCCCTTGACGCTCTCGTTCATTCATAGTACTTTTGCTCAATTACAAAGGTGAGTTTTCATAACCCCTTTTTACTTTTATACGTTTTGGGTGTAGCGCGTTCCAAACTTTGTTTCATGTTTCAAACTAAAATTCACATGCGTGTCTTGTATGTATTTTTTTCGCATCATATTGCTTGTACATTATGTGATTATGTACTAGTTGTTTATTGTTTTTGTTGGTGGAGACTCATACACATACTCAAAGTCCGACGGGACGTACCTGCGTTGTCCATTTGTTAATGGCGGTATCATTATCATATTCTATACTCCAAGTAGCTCGGTGAACAGGGGTTCCTTAGTAGATTTGACGTATGTCAAGTGAACAGGAATATCATGTATTTACTCTTCTTTTACTTTATGATTGAGACTATACATCTTGACTTGTGAATTTTACACTTTTTGTATTATACATATGCAAAACTTTATGAATTCTCAGCAACATTATTGTTGACAAATTATATTATTTTAAACATGCTGCAGGTTGAAGTCTAAGGATTGAAGACTAGATTAGTTGGACCATTAGGGTATTAGAAACCCATCATAATGAAATTCAACGTTTATTGGATTGTTATTTGATTGTGTATTTGTAATGTATTGAAATGAAATAAATATAATTATTGTCGCTTTAATAACGTTACGAGTTTATGAGTGATCTGTACGTCACACCCGGGCGTATTCCGCTTAAAACCGGGGTGTTAGAACTCCTTTTACCAGAATTTGATATTTTGGCAGTTTTAGTCCCTGAAGTTCCATAAATGCATTTTTATGCCATTTTAAGTGATTTTAAGAGTTTTTAAGAACTATTTGGCATAATTGAAATTTATAAAATTATAAACTAAATTAAAAAAAATTATTTACTAATGAATGCATGATTTTATTGATACGAAAAATCCGAATTACATTCCTGAATTGGGTAAACAAATACGAAATGAATCCGAGATGTTACAATAATTATAGATGATTTATAGCAAACAATTTACCTAGAATGTGTATGAACCGATCAAAAAGTGAAGTCAAAGGTTGAGAATGCTTGAAAGTCAAACATGAACACTTGTACCTTGAGTAATTTGGCAAAACTGTAACGCCTGTTAATTCTGATTTCAAGAATTAAAGATTGTTGAGTATGTACAATTCTCGGGATTTATCCGACGTTTCTCGGAAGCCTTTACGTCATCCCGGTACGCCTAATCGCATAACATTCCTTCCAAGTTGCATTATTATTAAATTCCGGGGGCTAGAATGAAAATTTTTTATTATTATAACATAAAAAAAAACCTAAAACCCTAGTTCTGCATCAGCTGCGATCGGCAGGTTCCAGCCCCCCTTCCATTGCTTCGACTTTTTGATCGATTTCAAGCTCCTAGAAGTAGTTCAAGGTATGTACTACAAACCCCAACACTCTTTTTGTTCACCCCTAATCGTTTTGATGCTCAATTTTGCCGAAACTTTTCATTTGACAGATTTTCGGCCAAGGTGTAATTGACCCACTTCTTGTGGATAAAAATTAGCGTTTCCGGTGTAGAAAGATCCCCAGGTATGGCATTTACATTATATTAAAATTTCGTGGTCATTGGAGGTGTTTAGGTCGGTCAATCAATTTTAGTTCGAAAGCTAGGGTTTATCGGGTGTAGAATTGCAAATTGTTGAGATTGATGCGTTAATTGAACAGGTGACCGACCGAATCAGTTTGTACAGCCCTAGGGAGGTTTGAGGGCTGTGGAAAAATTATTTTTTTGATGCTCGGGGCTGTTGTGGTTAGTGCTTCGTCAATCGAGTCGGCGGTGCGCGAATTTTCATTTAAGCGTTGAAGTAAGAGTTGTAAAATGGAACCGTCAACCCTATCAACTCGGGTGACATAATCTTGATGAATGAAAAGATTTAAAATGGAATTTGGTCCATTCGGGGTTGATTCGTTAATAAATGGTTTTAAGGTTTATTACACACGCATTCGACCCGATTTGATTGTCCTTGGGCCCTAGGCCAAGTTGTTGGGCCTTGGGCCAAGTGTTGGGCCTTGGGCCAAGTTGTTGGGCCTAGTGCCAAGTGTTGGTCCATGGGCCAAGTTTTGGGCCTTGGGCCAAGTGTTGGGCCTTGGGCCAAGTGGTTGGGCCTTGGGCCAAGTGTTGGGCCTTGGGCCAAGTTGTTGGGCCTCGGGCCAAGTGTTGGGCCTCGGGCCAAGTTGTTGGGCCTTGGGGCAAAGTGTTGGGCTTGAACGGCCCATTAGGCAAGAGTGTTCTTACAGTCTAGGCTAGTAACGTGTTGTGTATAATTTACAGGCCCTTGCTTGTGATCGTGCACTTAGGAATTTACTAGCTCGTCACAGGTGTTCGTTTGATTTCAGGTGAGTTCATGATGCCCCCTTTTTAACTCTTAACTTTTGGGCTAGCATGCACACCTAAGTGTTTTCCTACTGGATTAAAAGTTTTAAACGATTTTTATAGGCTTGCTAGCATATGGTAGGCCTTGGGATGTTAAATATATATATATATGTATATACATTATTGCTTGGCCTCTATTTAGCGATGTTGTAGTCGTTTCGACTACTGATGTTGTGTATGCCTACTTCGTGTTTGCATGCACTGATATTACGTGTTTGGGTTGTACGTTTGCTCGACCCTGATGTTATACGTGGATGTTATATATATATACTATTATGTATATAGGGATGTTATTGAAAGGATGTTTACATATACATTTTGTATATGTATGTATGAGGATGTGTAAGTTCGGTAATGATGATTTGATGGATGCACCCCTTTTACTTTTTTTAAACTTTTGGTATGACTATCATAATTTTTACTACTGATATCTTTTACTTAAAACTTGAACTCACTTAGCTCAAGTTGACTTTGTGTGTATGTTAGTGTGAGTTTCAGGAATTGGAAGAGGATGCCTTATCGCTTGGACGTGCACGGAGCTACTTGGATGGTGAAGGGCATACTAGAATGAAGAATTGTTTATGAATATTTTATTTCAGAAGACTTATAAAAGTTATACTTAATTGGTTTTTGGGCAAAACTCCCGGGTTTCGGGAACTTATTTCATTTTTTCATATTTTCCGCTAAATTAATACTCTGATACGTTTGTTTTAATGGAAGAAACGATTTTTAAGTTTAATCATTTTCATAAGTGTTTTGTATCATACCAACTGTGGAGTTCTCGGGGTTCGGGGCCGTTACAAAAACCAAGAAGAACTTGAGGGCTAAAGGTAGGTGACGGCTGAGGGATAAAATATTAGGGTTTAGCGAAGTATGTGGAAGATGATTTATGCCTTGTTTATATAGATTAGGTAAGCATGAGTCAATTTTAGTTAATATGCTCGATTAAGAAACTGAATATCGTTTTAATGACTAAATCAGCTGTAAAATCATTAAAATTTATTCTTGATGAAGGGGTTATTGAATGTGGACCTGTACTTAGTCTATATTAGTTTTCTTGAGGCTTAAATCATGAGATTCGGTACAAAAATAATCGATTTAGCACAAAAACGAACTAGGAAACAAAATAAACAAAAGAATCTATGCAGATCATTGGCCACGCCACACGACCAACTCACCCTCCTTGGCCGCGCGGCACGGCTTGCTTGGGGGGGGGATGAGTTACGTGGATTGGCAGTTTTGGTCTTTGAACTTGTTTAAAGTGTTAATTTTTGATACTTAAGAGTTTTTAAGTAAGAAATGGCAAGTTTGAATAACATAAAAGGTAGGAAATGAAAATACGTCAATGAATACTTATAAATGTTTGACTTTATTAATAATAAAGATCCGAATAACTTTCCTGAATCGGGTTAAATGTAAACAAACACGATTACAAAAATTTCGAGATGTTACATAAAGTGGCTTTCTTCTCATACCTCTTTTATGCAAGCAACAATTTCCGCAAGGTCTAAGCATAAGCAAAGATGCTTAAGGTGATAGGGTTTGGTTAATAATCTGGCTATAATATCCACCTTCATCGTACTGTAAGTGTTTATATATAGGTGTACCGTAGCTAACCCACCACACTCCAACACATCGCAAGTGGTTCTAGTCACCAACCATAACCAACAATTACTTTGCAAGTCAACTGTGACAAACGGAGAAAAGAATATTCGAATTCTTTCCTCAGCTTTAGTCCAAAAGGATTGAGTTTAGATATTCTATCTAGAACTGACCATTGTGTATCCACAGAAGTAACCAGATCCACTCACACTTCTTCAAAATGAAAACATATAATGAAAGTGCAAACCCCTTTTATATTTAAAGTTTACACCACTCATGTTTATCTTTTCATTTAAGGAAACCATCCATTTCAAATGAACCGAATTCAAATAAGGGGTTGTTTGTTTACCTCTTAATGGAGCCATTCAGATTTAATGTCTAATTTGTTGGGAGTGTTGATATACCCCTTCACCTTTGCACCATCTCACCAATCTTCATTATCACTCTTCACCTCTACCTTATCAACCACCACCGCCGTAGAACCCCCGAACACCACGTCTATGTTTGCTCCGCGCCTCTCGCCTCCACTGGATACAGTTTAAGCAATTTCTAATTGTTTGATTCAATCGATTCAGTTCAATCGGGTCAGAGTGGGTCGATCTAAAGCAGGTCCTCTTGGTTTGTGTATTCTCTTTTGAGGTGATTTTACATACTATCAAACTATTTGGTGTCTTACAGTTTTTTAATGTTTTACACTTTCTTAATTAAGATTGATTTATATGTCAATTTAAGTAAGTTTGGGTGATGGGTTGGGTTTTGTTTCTTGTTAATTGAGTTACAATAAGCCACAAACTGTTGCATGTTTGTAGATGCTCAGCTACTAACTTGTTTATTATTTGTTTAATCTAACTTTCAATTCTTTTACCTTTATAGTTCATTAGGATATATGAATAATTTGTATCCTATAGTTTGAAGATTATGAAAATCTAAATTCTAATGCTAACCATGGACTTATTAGCATAAGTTTTCAGTGAAGTTCTCATATTAAGTTATGAATGATATATTCATTTAATTTGAATATGGGTGTGGATCATATTTGAAAGAAAAGTCTTATTCTTTTCTTTTAAAAAGTTTAACTTTGATTGTGAGATTGTTTCATGTTATATGATTATATGAGTTTGATCCATTTCATTTTAATTTTGCCAAACAAAGGTAACTAAATTAACTGACCTTGATAAAAAATCTCGACTCGGGTACCCTTGGGTGGCACTAATCTACTGCAAACAAGAGTAGAGGTGTTGAGAGCCTCTGACAGCTGGACGCCTCGAGAGTGAGTCATAGCATCAATGGATCCAGTAGCAGTGTGAAATGACAAATACGGGCCTGTTGAGTTCAAACGGGCTGGATCGTATTGCGGTTTCCTGCGACGGGCATTATGGTCAGAAAGTCTTTTTCTGCAGCTTCTTGTCTCCTCATCAAACTCTGACATGCTCTAAAACATGTAACAGTTTCAAGATATGATTGGTAGTAATTTGGGCCCGTTTACTTATAAACGAGTCGATTCGGGCTTTTTTTAATATTATTGTAAAAAGGGTATGCTAAAAAAGATGCATGTCAAATAGGTCGAAACTGGCTGGGCTGATTAGAACACTTTTTTTGCCAATAAGAATAACTTTTTAATAATAATTATTACTAGTTACTAGTAGGGTTTATTAGTTTACATCTTTCACATATATTTATTTTAGTCTGTTTGAAAATATTACCCTTTTGACAATTAAGTCATCTTTTACTCCTAAATATTTGATAGCTAAATGACTAATTACATAATTATCTTCAAAAACTACATTGTACAATTAGTCCTTTAAATTTTGTTATTTTAGAAAAAAACCGTACCTGTGATTCGTCAAATCCAACCTGACCCATTTCAAACCATAAAGAAATTACCCGTTTCGACCCATAAAAAGAAATTGCTGGTCCTGACCCGTTTCAACCGTCAAAATATTACTCGTTTTGACTCATAAAAGTTGCTAACTTTAACATATTTTTTTAACATAATGCAGATACAATATTAATCCAACTTCGTAAACTGACCTGCTGCATTGCTGGCAAAACTGCCTTTCAAACACCGCAACGATAACTTTAGGCGATTTGGAATGGTATCATCACCCTCCATGACATCAGGTACACTCTCTTGCCATTTCTTTCTTCTTTCTACCTGCCGATTGTTACTTTTGTTAACTGGTATGCACTTTTCTTTTACTTGCTTTCTTGCAATTACTTGACTATTCTTCTTTCGTCAATTTGTACAATTATGTTATTTTTGTTTTTGAATCAAGGGTTTAACTTTTATGTCTCATAGTGCTTATAGTTGATGTTAAAAATGAGATTTGCTTAGTTAGGGGTTTGGTTTTAGCATTTTTCTTTTGTCCATGTTTGTTTATCTCATTCATCGTATAGTTAGAGAACTTATTGATGTAATTAGGGCTTCGTATGTCTGTTTAAATGATTACTATTAGAGTAGTAGTATTTTACCCTTGAAGGTGTTAATTTTCTCTGGAAATCTATTAGTTGCACGTGCTGCAGTCAGAAAATGACTATTACAACAAATTTAGGCAGCCTGAAACCGAATTTGAGAACAATCAAAACCAGAACAACCTAACCTGAAAAAACCAAATCCGGGATAAAGATGAGTAGGTTTCTTTCTTCATTCATTTTTTAACCGTAGTCGATTACCGAAACTAACCCAAAACAACCCTAAACGAACTCGATATCGAAACTTGAGTAAATGTATGTGTATGCACTTTTTAGATACGAATGCAAACTGCAGCCTTAAGTATTTAATGTTGTGTGTCTCTTTCTCTTTCATTGTTTACTTAGAGTATCAGAGTGATTGTAAATGATGAAAGTGATTGTAAATGATTTCTACTATGTAACTGCACTTTCATTTGTAATCCAATATCAAGTATTTATTTAGGCCAAGTTTTAAATTACACTCTTATATGTCTGCATATGATATCCAATAATACATAAAATAAATAAAAGCCTTATGTCTGTATATTCATAGATACAAAGATCGAGTGAAGGGATCACGATTTGCCACATACTGGTTTGGTCGATTATTACGTTGCTATGGTCAACCGACCCTGAATTTAGAGCGTTGCTTGCTCGATTTTTCGTGACTTTGATTGTTTATAATTTGTTCGCTTATACTTTGCAACGAACAACTCTAATTTTCCCTATATTTTTACTCTCTTTTGTATTTGTTTCCTAGATGATAATACCGAGAAGACGAGTGCCTTATATTAGCAAGTGACATGTTATGGAACAAGTGTAACATCCGCATTTCCGAGAGTAGTATATAACATAAAGTTTTATTATTAACTATGTCTCGTTAATTTAATTGTGTGTATTAATGTTTGGATAATAATGAGATTTGGAATTGTGAGTAGGTTGTGGGGCCTATAGCCCCCTATATAAACCCAACCCCTCCACTCTTTCACCATTTTCTTTCCTTTCACCACACACACACACACACTTTCTCTCTTCTACCCGGTTAATTTAATTGTGTGTGTTAATGTTTAGATAATAATTGGGTTTGAAATTATGATTGGGTTGTGGGGCATATAGCCCCCCATATAAACCCAAACCCTACACCCTTTCATCATTTTCTTTCCTTTCACCACACACACACATACACAATTTCTCTCTTCTACCCGGATCCAACCCGTGCAAAAGGAAGAACGAATCTAGGGTGTAAACACCATAAAACAACAAGAAACACCACCAAGATCCTCGGATCTATCCAGATCCAAACTCGAGACCAAAAAGGTGAGTTTTGGCCAACAAGGGTGAGTTTTGGGGGTTGTTTTCGACATGCAAACTTATAAACAACAGATTGGGTTGTATAACGTAAGAAAAACGTAAACTTGGTGAGTTATAACATCACGAGGGTGTTATAGGATAAAAAGGTGATATCCAGACCTTGAAAACATAGGTATACAAAGTTGGTACGACCCAAAACCCATAAAAAGGGTAAAATCGGGCCCTAAGGAAGACTCACGTAGGAAAATGGCTTTAAATGGTAAAAACAAAGAAAAGGAAAAGATTTCACATCGCACAGACATGTGAAGCGAAACTTCCCATATGATGCAAAACTTCACATGCGATACGAACTTCCAAGCGAAGCGAACTTCCATGCGAAGCGAAACTTCCCATGCGAAGCGAAACTTCCCACGCGAAGCGAAGTTCCTGCAAAGCGAAACTTCCCACGCGAAGCTAATCTTCCATGCGAATTTCCATGCGATATTTCATGCGATTCAATTTTCTGATGCATTTTCGATAAAGGACTATTAATAAAAATAAAATTCCTACGTGCATGTTTGTTAGACTTTTGGGGAAGCTGGGATGATCATTTGCACTTGGTAGAGTTCTCTTACAACAACAGCAACCATTCGAGTATTGGTATGCTGCCGTTCGAGATGTTGTATGGAAGGCGTTGCAGAACTCCCGTATGTTGGGGAAAGATTGGTCAGAAAGAAATTGGAAGCTTAGAAGTTGTGCCAGAAACCTCGTCAAGGTTTGATCAGATTAAGGCCAGCATGAAAGCTGCACAAGATCGTCAAAAGTAATATGCCGATAAGCGGAGACGGCCGGTTGAGTTTAATGTTATGGACCACGTGATGCTTAAGGTGTCGCCTTGGAAGGGGATTATTCGTTTCAGGAAGAGAGGAAAGTTGAGTTCGAGGTACATTGGACCGTTCAGAATTATAGCCCGAGTGGGCGAAGTGGCCTATAAGGTGGATCTACCTGAAGAACTAGAAGGAATCCACTCTACCTTTCATGTTTCTCATCTGAGAAAATGTCTAGCTGATGATACATCTCACATGCCACTTCTAGACATTGAGGTAGACGAGCAGCTGAACTATGTTGAGTAGCCTGTGTAGATAGTTGACCGCAAGGAAAAGCAGCTCCGTCGTAAGGTTATTACCCTAGTGAAACTGTTATGGAAGCACCATAAGGGATCGGATGCTACTTTGGTGGTTGAAGAAGAAATGCGCAAGTTTTAACCATTTTTGTTTATGTAATAGTTAGGTTTCGGGGTCGAAACCTCTTTTTAGGAGGGTAGACTTGTAACATCCGCATTTCCGACAGTAGTATGTAACAGAAAGTTTTATTATTAACTATGTCTCGTTAATTTAATTGTGTGTGTTAATGTTTGGATAATAATGAGATTTGGAATTGTGAGTGGGTTGTGGGGTCCATAGCCCCCCTATATAAACCCAACCCCTCCACCCTTTCACCATTTTCTTTCCTTTCACCACACACACACATACTTTCTCTCTTCTACCCAGATCCAAACCCGTGCAAAAGGAAGAACGAATCTTGGGTGTAAACACCATAAAACAACAAGAAACACCACCAAGATCCTCGGATCTGTCCAGATCCGTACCCGAGACCAAAAAGGTGAGTTTTGGCCTATAAGGTTGAGTTTTGAGGGTTGATTTCGACATGCAAACTTATTAACGATAGATTGGGTTGTATAACGTAAGAAAAATGTAGACTTGGTGAGTTATAACGTCATGAGGGTGTTATAGGATAAAAAGGTGATATCCGGACCTTGAAAACTGAGGTATACAAAGATGGTACGACCCAAAACCCATAAAAAGGGTAAAATCGGGCCCTAAGGAAGACTCATGGAGGAAAATGGCTTTAAATGGTAAAAACGAAGAAAAGGAAAAGATTGCGCGTCGCACAGACATGCAAAGCGAAAATTCCCATGGGATGCAAAACCTCCCATGCGAAACAAACTTCCATGTGAAGCAAAACTTCTCATGCGAAGCGAACTTCCATGCGAAGCGAAACTTCCCATGCGAAGGAAACTTCCATGTGAAATTGCCATGCGAATTTCCATGCGAAATTTCATGCGATTCAATTTTGTGATGCATTTTCGATAAAGGACTATTAATGAAAATAAAATTCCTATGTGCATGTTTGTTAGAGTTTGGGGGAAGCTGGGATGATCATTTGCACTTGGCAGAGTTCTCTTACAACAACAGCTACCATTCGAGTATTGGTATGCCGCCGTTAGAGATGTTGTATGGAAGGCATTGCAAAACTCCCGTATGTTGGGGAGAGATTGGTCAGAAAGAAATTGGAAGCTTAGAAGTTGTGCAAGAAACCTCGTTAAGGTTTGATCAGATTAAGGACAGCATGAAAGCTGCTCAAGATCATCAAAAGTCATATGCCGGTAAGCGGAGACGGCCGATTGAGTTTAATGTTGGGGACCACGTGATGCTTAAGGTCTCGCCTTGGAAGGGATTATATGTTTCAGGAAGAGACGAAAGTTGAGTCCGAGGTACATTTGACCGATAAGAAATATAGCCCGAGTGGGCGAAGTGGCCTATAAGTTGGATCTACCTGAAGAACTAGAAGGAATTCACTCTACCTTTCATGTTTCTCATCTGAGAAAATGTCTAGCTAATGATACATCTCACGTGCTACTTCTAGACATTGAGGTAGACGAGCAGCTGAACTATGTTGAGCAGCATGTGGAGATAGGTGACCGCAAGGAAAAGCTGCTCCTTCGTAAGGTTATTCCCCTAGTGAAAGTGTTATGGAATCACCGTAAGGGATAGGATCCTACTTGGGAGGTTGAAGAAGAAATGCACAAGTTTTACCCATTTTTGTTTAAGCAATAGTTAGGTTTCGGGGACGAAATCTCTTTTAAGGAGGGTAGACTTGTAACATCCTCATTTCCGAAAGTAGTATATAACAGAAAGTTTTATTATTAACTGTGTCTCATTAATTTAATTGTGTGTGTTAATGTTTAGATAATAATGGAATTTGAAATTGTGAGTGGGTTGTGGGGCCCAAAGCCCCCCTATATCAACCCAACCCCTCCACCCTTTCAATATTTTCTTTCCTTTCACCACACACACACACACACTTTCTCTCTTCTACCCCGATCCAAACCCGTGCAAAAGGAAGAACGAATCTTGGGTGTAAACACCATAAAACAACAAGAAACACCACCAAGATCCTTGGATCTGTCCAGATCCGAACCCGAGACCAAAAAGGTGAGTTTTGGCCAACAAGGTTCAGTTTTTGGGGTTGATTTCTACATGCAAACTTATAGAACGATAGATCGGGTTGTATAACACAAGAAAAACGTAAACTTGGTGAGTTATAACCTCACGGGGATGTTATAGGACAAAAAGGTGATATCCGGACCTTGAAAGCACGGGTATACAAAGTTGGTACGACCCAAAACCCATAAAAAGGGTATAATCGGGCCCTAAGGAACAGTCACGGAGGAAAATGGCTTTAAAATGGTAAAAACGAAGAAAAGGAAAAGATTTTGCATCGCACAGACATGCGAAGCGAAACTTCCCATGCGAAGCGAATCATCCATGCGAAGCGAAACTTCCCATGCGAAGCGAACTTCCATGTGAAGCGAAACTTCCCATGCGAAGCGAAACCTCCATGCGAATTTCCATGCGAAATTTCATGCGACTCAATTTTCTGATGCATTTTCGATAAAGGACTACTAGTGAAGCCCGAGTGGTTCCCATGCGAAGCGAAACTAGGAAAATTGAGTCCGAGGTACATTTGACCGTTCAGAATTATAGCCCGAGTGGGCGAAGTGGCCAATAAGTTGGATCTACCTGAAGAACTAGAAGGAATCACTCTACCTTTCATATTTCTCATCTGAGAAAATGTCTAGCTGATGATACATCTCACGTGCCACTTCTAGACATTGAGGTAGACGAGCAGCTAAACTATGTTGAGCAGCTTGTGGAGATGGTTGACCGCATGGAAAAGCAGCTCCGTTGTAAGGTTATTCACCTAGTGAAAGTCTTATGGAAGCACCGTAAGGGATAGGATGCTACTAGGAAGGTTGAAGAAGAAATCCACAAGTTTTACGTATTTTTGTTTAAGCAATAGTTAGGTTTCTGGGACGAAATCTCTTTTAAGGAGGGTAGACTTGTAACATCTGCATTTCCGAGAGTAGTATATAACAGAAAGTTTAATTACTAACTATGTCTCGTTTATTTAATTGTGTGTGTTAGTGTTTGGATAATAATGGGATTTGAAGTTGTGAGTGGGTTGTGGGACCCATACCCCCTATATAAACCCAACCCCTCCATCCTTTCACCGTTTTCTTTCCTTTCACCACACACACACACACACACTTTCTCTCTTCTACCCCGATCCGAACCCGTGCAAAAGGAAGAAGGAATCTTGGGTGTAAACACCATAAAAAAACAAGAAACACCACCAAGATCCTTGGATCTGTCCAGATTCAAACCCCAGACCAAAAAGGTGAGTTTTGGCCAACAAGGTTGAGTTTTTGGGGTTGATTTCGACATGCAAGCTTATAGAATGATAGATCAGGTTGTATAACGTAAGAAAAATGTAAACTTGGTGAGTTATAACCTCACGGGGGTGTTATAGGACAAAAAGGTGATATCCGGACCTTGAAAACACGGGTATAAAAAGTTGGTACGACCTAAAACCCCTAAAAAGGGTAAAATCGGGCCCTAAGGAAGAGTCACGGAGGAAAATGGTTTTAAAATGGTAAAAACGAAGAAAAGGAAAAGATTTCGCATGGCACGGACATGCGAAGCGAAACATCTATGCGAAGCGAAACTTCCCATGCGAAGCGAACTTCCATGTGAGGAAACTTCCATGCGAAATTGCCATGCGAATTTCCATGCGAAATGTCATGCGATTCAAATTTCTGATGCATTTTCGATAAGGGACTATTAATGAAAATAAAATTGCAACGTGCATGTGTGTTAGACTTTGGGGGAATCTGGGATGATCATTTACACTTGGTAGTGTTCTCTTACAACAACAGCTAATATTCAAGTATTGGTATTCCGCCGTTCGAGATGTTGTATGGAAGGCGTTGCAGAACTCCCGTATTTTAGTGAGAGATTGATCTGAAAGAAATTGGAAGCTTAGAAGTTGTGCAAGAAACCTCGTCAAGGTTTGATAAGGCCAGGATGAAAGTTGCTCAAGATCGTCAAAAGTGATATGTCGATAAGTGGAGACGGCCGATTGAGTTTAATGTTGGAGACCACGTGATGCTTAAGGTCTCGCCTTGGAAAGGGATTATTCGTTTCAGGAAGAGAGGAAAGTTGAGTCTGAGGTACATTGGACCGTTCAGAATTATAGCCCGAGTGGGCGAAGTGGCCTATAAGTTGGATCTACCTAAAGAATTAGAAGGAATCCACTATGCCTTTCATGTTTCTCATCTGAGAAAATGTCTAGCTGATGATACAGCTCACGTGCCACTTCTAGAAATTGAGGTAGACGAGCATCTAAACTATATTGAGCAACCTATGGAGATAGGTGACCTCAAGGAAAAGCAGCTCCGTCTTAAGGTTATTCCCCTAGTGAAAGTGTTATGGAAGCACCGTAAGGGATCGGATTCTACTTGGGAGGTTGAAGAAGAAATGCTCAAGTTTTACCCATTTTTGTTTAAGCAATAGTTATGTTTCGTGGACGAAACCTCTTTTAAGGAGGGTAGACTTGTAACATCCACATTTCAGAGAGTAGTATATAACAGAAAGTTTTATTACTAACTATGTCTTGTTAATTCAATTGTGTGTGTTAATGTTTAGATAATAATGGAATTTGGATTTGTGAGTTGGTTGTGGGGCACATAGCCCCCTATGTAAACCCAACCACTCCACCCGTTCACCTTTTTCTTTCCTTTCACCACACACACACACACACACACACTTTCTCTCTTCTACCCGGATCCAAACCCGTGCAAAAGGAAGAACGAATCTTAGGTGTAAACACCATAAAACAACAAGAAACACCACCAAGATCCTTGGGTCTGTCCAGATTCAAACCCCAGACTAAAAAGGTGAGTTTTGGCTAACAAGGTTGAGTTTTTGGGGTTGATTTTGACATGCAAACTTATAGAATGATAGATCGGGTTGTATAACGCAAGAAAAACATAAACTTGGTGACTTATAACCTCACGGGGGTTTTATAGGAAAAAAAGGTGAAATCCGGACCTTGAAAACACGAGTATACATAGTTGGTATGACCCAAAACCTATAAAAAGGGTAAAATCGGGCCCTAAGGAAGAGTCACGGAGGAAAATGGCTTTAAAATGGTAAATACGAAGAAAAGGAAAAGATTTCGCATCGCACAGACATACGAAGCGAAACTTTCCATGCGAAGCGAACTTTCATGCGAAGCGAAACGTCCATGCAAAGCAAAACTTCCCATGCGAAGCGAAACTTCCATGCGAAGCGAAAATTCCCTTGCGAAGTGAAACTTCCATGCTAAATTGCCATGCGAATTTTCATACGAAATTTAATGCGATTAAATTTTCTGATGCATTTTCGATAAAGGGCTATTAAAGAAAATAAATTGCTACGTGCAGTTGTGTTAGACTTTGGGGGAAGCTGGGATGATCATTTGCACTTGGCAGAGTTCTCTTACAACTACAGCTACCATTCGAGTATTGCAATGCAGCAGTTCGAGATATTTTGTGGAAGGCATTGCAGGACTCCCGTATATTGGGGAGAGATTGGTCAGAAAGAAATTTGAAGCTTAGAAGTTGTGCAAGAAACCTCGTCAAGGTTTGACTAGATTAAGGACAGGATGAAAGCTGTTCAAGATCGTCAAAAGTCATATGCCGATAAGCGGAGACGGCCGATTGAGTTTAATATTGGGGACCACGTGATACTTAAGGTGTCGCCTTGGAAGGGGATTATTCGTTTCAGGAAGAGAGGAAAGTTGAGTCCGAGGTACATTGGACCGTTGAGAATTATAGCTTGAGTGGGTGAAGTGGCCTACAAGTTGGATCTACCTGAAGAACTAGAAGGAATCCACTCTACCTTTCATGTTTCTCTTATGAGAAAATGTCTAGCTAGTGATACATCTCACGTGCCACTTCTAGACATTGAGGTAGACGAGCAGCTGAACTATGTTGAGCAGCTTGTGGAGATAGTTGACTGCAAAGAAAAGCAGCTCCGTCGTAAGGTTATTCCCCTAGTGAAAGTGTTATGGAAGCACCATAAGAAGAAATGCGCAAGTTTTACCCATTTTTGTTTAAGCAATAATTAGGTTTCGAGGACGAAACCTCTTTTAAGGAGGGAAGGCTTGTAACATCCACATTTCCGAGAGTAGTATATAACATAAAGTTTTATTATTAACTATGTCTCGTTAATTTAATTTTCTGTGTTAATGTTTGGATAATAATGGGATTTGGAATTGTGAGTGGGTTGTGGGGCCCATAGCCCCCTATATAAACCCAATCCCTCCACCCTTTCACCATTTTCTTTCCTTTCACCACACACACGCACACTTTCTCTCTTCTACCCGAATCCACACCCGTGCAAAAGGAATAACGAATCTTGGGTGTAAACACCATAAAACAACAAGAAACACCACCAAGATCCTCGGATCTGTCCAGATCCGAACCCGAGACCCAAAAGGTGAGTTTTGGCCAACAAGGTTGAGTTTTTTGGGTTGATTTCGACGTTCAAATTTATGGAACGATAGTTTGGGTTGTATAACGTAAGAAAAACGTAAATTTGGTGAGATATAACCTCACGGGGGTGTTATAGGACAAAAAGGTGATATCCGGACCTTGAAAAGACGGGTATACAAAGTTGGTACGATCGAAAACTCATAAAAAGGGTAAAATCGGGCCCTAAGGAAGAGTCACGGAGGAAAACGGCTTTAAAATGTTAAAAACGAAGAAAAGGAAAAGATTTCACATCGCACAGACATGAGAAGCGAAACTTCCCATGCGATGTGAAATTTCCCATGCGAAGCGAACTTCCATGTGAAGCAAAACATCCATGCGAAGCGAAACTTCCCATGCGAAGCTAAAATTCTCATGCGAAGCGAATCTTCCATGCGAAATTGGTATTCGAATTTCCATGCGAAATTTCATACGATTTAATTTTCTGATGCATTTTCGATAAAGGACTATTAATGAAAATAAAATTGCTACGTGCATGTGTATTAGACTTTGGCGGAAGCTGGGATGATCATTTGCACTTGGAAGAGTGCTCTTACAACAACAGCTACCATTCGACTATTGGTATGCCGCCGTTCGAGATGTTATATGGAAGGCGTTGCAGAACTCCCGTATGTTGGGGAGAGATTGGTCAGAAAGAAATTGGAAGCTTAGAAGTTGTGCAAGAAACCTCGTCAAGGTTTGATCAGATTAAGGCCAGGATGAAAGCTGCTCAAGATCGTCAAAAGTCATATGCTGATAAGCGGAGACGGCCGATTGAGTTTAATGTTAGGGACCACGTGATGCTTAAGGTCTCGCCTTGGAAGGGGATTATTCGTTTCAGGAATAGAGGAAAGTTGAGTCAGAGGTACATCGGACCATTCAGAATAATAGCCCGAGTGGGCGAAGTGGCCTATAAGTTGGAACTACCTGAAGAACTAGAAGGAATCCACTCTACCTTTCATGTTTCTCATCTGAGAAAATGTCTAGCTGATGATACATCTCACGTGCCACTTCTAAACATTGAGGTAGACGAGCAGCTGAACTATGTTGAGCAGCCTGTGGAGATAGCTGACCGCAAGGAAAAGCAGCTCCGTCGTAAGGTTATTCCCCTAGTGAAAGTGTTATGGAAGCACCGTAAGTGATCGGATGCTACTTGGGAGGTTGAAGAATAAATGCGCAAGTTTTACCCATTTTTGTTTAAGCAATAGTTAGGTTTCCGGGACGAAACCTCTTTTATGGAAGGTAGACTTGTAACATCCGCATTTCCAAGAGTAGTATATAATAGAAAGTTTTATTATTAACTATGTCTCGTTAATTTAATTGTGTTTATTAATGTTTGGATAATAATGGTATTTGGAATTGTGAGTGGGTTGTGGGGCCCATAGCCCTCTATATAAACCCCACCCCTCTACCCTTTCGCCATTTTCTTTCCTTTCACCACACACACACAAACTTTCTGTTTTCTACCCGGATCCAAACCCGTGCAAAAGGAATAACAAATCTTAAGTGTAAACACGATAAAAGAACAAGAAACACCACCAAGATCCTCGGATCTGTCTAGATCTAAACCCGAGATCAAAAAGGTGAGTTTTGGCCAACAAGGTTGAGTTTTTGGGGTTGATTTCTACATGAAAACTTATAGAACGATAGATCGGGTTGTATAACGTAAGAAAAACATAAACTTGGTGAGTTATAACCTCACGGGGGTGTTATAGGACAAAAAGGTGATATCAGGACATTGAAAACACGGTTATACAAAGTTGGTACGACCCAAAATCCATAAAAAGGGTAAAATCGGGCCCTAAGGAAGAGTCACGGAGGAAAATGGCTTTAAAATGGTAAAAACAAAGAAAAGGAAAAGATTTCGCGTCGCACAGTCATGCGAAGCGAAACTTCCCATGCGAAGCGAAACTTCCCTAGCGAAGCGAACTTCCATGCGAAGCGAAACATCCATGAGAAGCGAAACTTCCCATGCGAAGGGAAACTTCCATGCAAAATTGCCATGCGAATTTCCATGCAAAATTTCATGCGATTCAATTTTCTGATGCATTTTCGATAAAGTACTGTTAATGAAAATAAATTTTTTCCAAGCTGACCTGGCAGCTCGACCCCTGCCAGAGGCTTTGCTCCTTGGATCCTTCTAGGGGCTGCCCCGCTACCAGGGGCGCTGCCCCTAGACCCTAGTTAGTTGAGGGTTTCATTAACTTAGATGTAAGAAGTAGTAGTAATGAATAACTGATACTCATAACTTGTTACACAGTTAGCCGAGCTCAGTTAAGGAAGGTAATTACCATTAACTCAGAGAGAAACCGACGACAGGTGAGTTCTATCCAGATTTCGCTTTGAAATGTTTTCGGGGCCGTGTGCATACTGGTAAGATTAGAAGTACACATATGCACTTATATATACATACATGATGAAGGTGAATGCCTAAGGCAAGAATGAAAGAATGTGGTAAGAATTCGTATGTGTTAGTTTGATAAGTATATATGATTGTAAGAATCAAATATGAATATAATGTAAGAGTTAGGGTGGCAGTCCCTTCTAATACCTGGGCAAGAATAGGGTGGCAGGCCCTTCTAATACCTGGGCAAGAATAGGGTGGCCGACTCTATGATATCGATGCAAGAATTCGGGTGGCAGACCCTTATAATATCTGTGCAAGAATGTAAGAATAAATCGTATGCTGTGTAAGAATCATGTAAGAATAATACTGAGTAATATTAGCGCGTAATGAAAGAACGTGTAAGAATATGTATATATGTAAGAATAATCCTGTAACTGTTAAACTAGAACTCACTCAGCATAGCTGACTTTTAGTATGCATGCAGGTAAATAGAATAAGGCAAATTGCTTGAGGGGGAGGCACGTGGCAATGAAGTGAAGACTGGCATCGAAGAAAGAAGATTCACATGCTATTTATATTATGTTTTAAGACAAGTTAACTTTTGTTAAAGACATGATTCGATGTTTGTAATGTAATGCATGAAGTTTTAATTATTCCGCAAAAGTTTTAATTAACTCTGATTTTAGAACTGTGTTTATGAGTAAATCCAACACCAAAGTAAGGTTACTGGCAACGGGACCTTACAACAAGATCCTATTTGGCGTAAAAAAAAAAGTGGCGGGAGTTGGAATGTTGTGGAACAAGATGACATTGGTTTCACCTGGAATGATTTTGGGTCGGGACTGTTTATAGTCGGAATAGGTTTGCCTTAGGTCGTGTATCATTGCGCCGCAACGCGCTCGGGTCAAAATTCTAGTATACATACAAAATAGAATTCATAAAGAGTATAACAAGATTATTTGCACACTTTCTGATGGTATTCTTTTGTTGAATGTGACTTCCATGGTGCACTTTTTTTAACTTGTATTTTGGTTAGCTACAATGAAAGTTTGTTTAAAGATATATTTTGGTTGGTTATAGCGAAAGTTTGTTTTAAAATACATTTTGGTTGGTTATAGTGAAAGTTTGGTCATCCAATACAGTTATTAAGAGTTCTGAGTAAACAGATATGGTTCATTTAGCACGAAACAGTTCAAAAGGGTAAAATAGTCATTCTGCACAGTTATTCAGATGTCCAACCAAACAACACCTATTGGTTTAGCACTTATTGACTCGGATTCTCTTAATCATTCAGACCTCTTACTGGTTCAGCACTTAATAGTTCAACAATTGCCAAACAGCCCCTAAGTTTATATCCCTTTCAAAATCAAACCCGTGGACCAATCAACCTAATTATTTATTTTATTAATAGTTCAGCAATTGCCAAACAGCCCCTAAGTTTATATCCCTTTCAAAATCAAACCCGTGGACCAATCAACCTAATAATTTATTTTATACCTTTTATTTTTTTTTATTTTTTTTATTTTTTTTATCAAATAGCTCAACAACCACTTAACAAGTACATTTCAAAAGTGTGATGGTGTAGTAACTGCTAACTATTAAACAAGAATCGATGCATCTGGTCCACAAACAAGTTCAAGTTTGAAAAGAGGATGAGAGTGAGATATTGTGTCCAAATGATAAAAATAAAATATAAAGTTTATATGAACCAACTTAGTTTTTATTAAATTTTGTCTTTCGAAAACAAATAGGAAAAGCATGAACTCATCTTGTGACGCGTACTATATACTTTAGTAAATAGTAGCATATGAAGATTTAGCACATTTCTTAATATACCAGGACAACTAACTCATTTACAAGCTTGGTGGGATGGTAAAACGGTGAGAGTGTAAAAGTTTTACATTAGTTCAAGTTTGAAAAGAGGATGAGAGTGAGATATTGTGGCCAAATGATAAAAGTCTAATATAAAAGTTTATATTAACCAACTTAGGTTTTATAAAAATTTTGCAATATGTGGTATAAATAGAATAGTAACCAACTTTCAAAAGTGTTTCAATGAGGTCACTGATGCATATTTTTTCCTCAAATCGGGTCACTAAATCTTCAAATCAAGTCTCACCGATTTTTGTGTACGTCAAGAAAGAAATGGATGATAAGATGTGGGTGTCGGAATTTACAATATATGTAGTTAAATTTAAAAATTTTAAAAAAACGTTAATTATGTTAAAATTTAAAACTAAAAAATAAATTTCACGTCGCCACTCAACGTCAACTTCAAAAAAAAGATTAAAAGATTTCCTATGTGAAACAGAAAAGAAATTGGCTAAAAAACCATATTAAAACTTTTAATTTAATCAAACACGAAAGTTGAGTGACCTAATTGAAACACTTTTTAAAGTTAAGTGACCTAATTGGAACACTTTTGAAAGTTGGTTACTATTGTATGAAGTTGCCCCATACGTATTAATATTATAAACAAAATTTGTACTTCAAGAATGATTATTCTAAATAACCGAACTGTAATGAATATATGGTGGTGCTCACCCCACTCGCATTTCTTCAAAACCAAAACATATAATAGAAGTACAAACCCATTTTGTGTTTTACAGTTTATACCACTCACGCTTATCTTTTCAATTAAGGAAAACCATCCATTTCAAATGGAACGAACGCAAATAAATTTATATCCCTTTCAAAATTCAAACCTGTGGACCAACCAACCTAATTATATATTTTATACTCTTTATTATTTTTTATTTTTTGCTTTTTTTTTTATGAAATAGCTCAACTACCACTCAATAACTCAATAAGTGCATTTCAAAAGTGTGATGGTATATTAACTACTAATAAGTAAACAAGAATCAATGCATCAGGTCCACAAACAAGTTCAAGTTTGAAAAATAAGATGAGAGTGAGATCTTGTGGCCAAATGATAAAAATCAAATATAGTTTATATTAACCAACTTAGTTTTTATAAAATTTTTGTAATATATGTTATAAACTTATATGATACATAATAATATTATAAACAAAATTAATACTTAAAAAATGATTAGTCTAAATAACCGAACCCTAATGAACATTTTTTGTGGTGCTCACCCCACTCACATTTATTCAAGAATGATTCTTATTTACCGTGTTCTGCAAAGAGGGCTTGCTATCTTCCTCTGAAAGCTTTTTAGTGTTTCAAGAATCCCACTCCACAATCTGATATATTCTCTCTCAAAATTCAAATTTTGAAATACAAGTCTCAAGCCCTATCCATCCTCACCGCAGCAACTCTTCAGTGTCAGCCAATATCGCCATCTTCAATTGATTTTGCAAATCGTCAAAGGTACGTTTCATTTTGTTAAGGTTACTATTCTCCTCTACAAACCCTGCACTCTTGCTGATTCTCTGCCATGGTTAACGAATTTTGCGTGATTCTGGTTTTGTTTAAAAAACCCACCGTCAACCCCCACCCCCCCACCCCCACAAAACAATCCCCGTCTTTCAAGATTTTAATCTACACTAAGACTTTACAGGCCATCGATCCTATCGTCTTCCTCCAATCATGGGAAACGGGGTTTTCTTTATAACTGCGCGCCAAGTGTTCGATGAAATGTCCTTTTAAGTTTTAGTATCATTTTGTCATATTTTATGACAACTCATTCCTCTACTTTGAACGGCTCATGGCCGTGTCCGTTCAGTGCGTTTCATTGTTGTTCGAATGGTGGAGCGGGAAATAAGGGGATTTCTCGTTTGATCTCTCATCTCAAGAGTGTGCACCTTACTAAAGAAGAACGTAAAAGTGTGTTGCGGGAGGTGATCTCTACAGACCATGGCTTGTTTTTGAAAGTGGATGAAACATTGAAGGTGTTGGATCAATGGTTGTGTGGGGATTGCATGAACCTTCAGAGCTTGAAACGTGCTTGTCATCACCCTGATGGCATTGTGAAGTTTAATGATCATGCAATTGACTCGGATACACACATTATTGGGATTTCGAAACCTTTTATCAAGGGCCCCCAAGACAACTGTTCATGAGTCCTTCGTGTTGGATGTCTCCCTCCTTGATTGTGTACTTAAGGCACCTATCGTTACCGTCAAGAGTATCCCTCATAGTTGTTGGATGGCCTTTTCTCAAGCTTTGAAAACAACACTCTATAAAGTGGTTGCTCAACCAGATTCTGTTGATGCGTGGGTTAGGCTGTTACTTCTTCCTCGTTGCACGTTACAGGTGTTCAGACCCAAAAATAGGCACGAAAGCAGGTCCGGGAATAGGAAAGCCATGCAACATCATTCAATAATGAGTTCTTTAGCCACATGGGGGAAAGTTGATGGTATTAACATGTTAATTAAAAATCTGTTAAATGGTTCTGGTTTGAGGTCCTTAGGCCAAGGTGACATGGATATTCAAAAGAAGGGGGATCTTGTCAACAATAACGTTAAACAGTGTCTTCGAAAAGTTGCGGATGGTCACTTTACTGTTGCAGTAAAGGTGTTATGCTCATCTGGTGTTGCACCTTACAATTCTGATACCACAAAGGCTTTAGAAGCTAAACACCCGTACAAGAAGCCGCCGGCTATGCCGAACATGACTTATTCCGAGCCTCCTATTGTGGCGGAGGTTGATATTGTCCTTGGTTGCATTAAATCGTTTCCCAAAGGAACTTCGTGTGGGAGGGACGGTTTGAGAGCGCAACATATTTTGGATGCTTTTTGTGGAGAAGGGTTGGCTATTGCCACTGACCTCATATGTACTATCACTACAGTGGTTAATTTATGGTTAGGAGGGAGATGTCCGTCTACTTTGGCAGAGTTTGTCGCGTCTGCTCCTCTTACACCGCTTTTAAAACCCGACAACGGGATTCGACCTATTGCAGTGGGTACTATATGGAGGCGTTTGGTTTCTAAGGTGGCTATGAAAGGGGTTGGCAAAGAAATGACCAAATACCTTAATGATTTCCAGTTTGGGGTTGGTGTGTCGGGTGGTGCGGAGGCCATATTACATAGCGCCAATAGGGTATTGAGTGAGAGCCACACTGATGGGTCTTTTGCAATGCTTACAGTTGATTTTTCTAATGCATATAATATGGTGGATAGATCAGCTTTACTTCATGAGGTAAGGATCAGATGCCCTTCTATTTCCTTATGGGTGGAATTTTTATATGGGCAGCCATCAAGACTATATCTTGTGGATGATAATATTTGGTCCACCACAGGGGTTCAACAAGGAGACCCATTGGGACCACTCCTTTTTTCCCTGGTTTTACACCCCCTTGTGCATCAGATTCAAGACAATTGCAAGCTTCTTCTTCATGCCTGGTATCTTGATGATGGGATAGTAATTGGAGATTCAATGGAGGTGGCTAAAGTGCTGGATATCATTAAGGTGACGGGTCCAACATTGGGTCTTGAACTGAATATTAAGAAAACTGAGCTATTTTGGCCTTCTTGTGATGGTACGAAGTCTTGTGACGGTTTATTCCCTGCTGACATCGGGAGACCATTATTAGGGGTGAAGCTTCTTAGGGGAGCTGTTAGTAAAGACTCCGGGTTTATTAAGGGTTTGACAAAGAAGAGAGCTACTAATGCTGTTGATTTGATGCGTCTTCTCCCAAAACTTGGTGACCCGCAGAGTGAGTTACTTTTGCTTCGATCATGTATGGGTATTGCTAAACTTTTCTTCGGTTTGAGAACATGCCAACCTGTACACATGATGGAGGCAGCGGTGTTTTTTTGACAAGGGATTGCGTGAGGCGATCGAGGACATTGTAGTTTGTGGAGGTCCTTTCTTTGGAGACCTCCAATGGCGACTTGCTTCCTTACCCATTAAGAATGGGGGTTTGGGGATGTATTCGGCAGTAGAGGCTTCCTCTTATGCGTTTGTGGCCTCGAGAGCCTAATCGTGGGTCCTTCAGGATCACATTTTGCGAGACAGTGGTATATGTGGGATGGATTCTGATTATTCTTGTGCCCTGGCTTTTCTTCGTGATATGATTCCAAGCATCGATTTTAACAATTTCTCTAACAAAGAGACCGCCCCCTCTAAAGCCCAGCATGCATTGGCGAGCACTCTTTTTAGTAAAATTGTTCATGACATGGAGTCACACTTTAACATGACAAGCAGACAAAAAGCCATTTTTGAGTGTCTACAAGCACCACATGCTCAAGATTTTCTTCTTGCTATCCCTATTGATGGGTTAGGCCAGCATATGTCTTCAGTGGAGTATCGTAGTATCCTTAAGTATCGCCTTATGATTCCTCTGTTTCCGGTTGATGAGATATGTCCTGTTTGTCGTAAAGCTTGTTTAGACTCATATGGGGAGCACGCAGTGCACTGTAAAGAGCTCCCGGGGTTCAAGTACCGACACGATCTGGTTAGGTATGTGCTCTTTGATATATTCAGGCGAGCTGGAATTTCTGTTAAGAAAGAGGCACCTGTGAATTTCCTGACTGACCCGTCGGAGGGAAGATCATCTCTTCGACCGGCTGACATTTTGGTGTTTGGATGGATAGGAGGGAAACACGTGTGTGTGGATTTAACAGGGGTTTCTCCTTTGGTGGGCTTAGGGAGTAGTGGTTTCGCGGTCGGTCAAGCCACATTAAAAGCTGCTTCAGGTAAGGTGGCAAAACATGAAAAGGCGTGTCTTGACAACCAACATGTATTTATTCCTTTTGCTTTTGACACTTTTGGTTTCCTCGCGCCTGAAGCTGTGGAGCTACTTACCCGTGTTCAGCGGGTCATGCATAGTAATATTATGACTCCAAGATCAGCAAATATAGTTTTTAAAAGATTGGGTTTTGGGATTCAGAAAGGGGTAGCGGCGCAACTTGTTGCCCGCTTGCCTTCTGTTTCGATGTAATCCAAAAGACATTAATCACCTTTATTTAATATAACTTAATTCTGAATTAAAAAAAATTTTACTAGTTAGTAGTTGTTACACTATCACAGTTTAGAAATATACTTGTTGAGTGGTAGTTGAGCTATTTCATAAAAAAAACAAAAAACAAAAAGTATAAAATAAATAATCAGGTTCATTGGCCCACATGTTTGAATTTTGAAAGGGATACGAACTTCTTTGAATTTGGTCCATTTGAAATGGATGATTTTTCTTAAATGAAAAGATAAACATGAGTGGTGTAAATGGTAAAACATGAAATGGGTTTGTACTTTTATTATATGTTTTGGTTTCGAAGAAGTGTGAGTGGGGTGAGCACTACCAAAACTATACATTAGAGTTCGGTTATTTAGAGTAATCATTCTTGAAGTATTAATTTTGTTTATAATATTATTTTGCATTGTATAAGTTAATAACACATATTGCAAAAAAATTATAAAAACTACGTTGGTTAATATAAACTTTATATTCATTTATTATTTGACCACAAGATCTCACTCACATCCGCTTTTCAAACTTGAACTAGTTTGTGGACCTGATGCATCGATATCTTGAAATGTACTTGTTGAGTGGTAGTTGAGCTATTTCATAAAAAAAGCAAAAAAAAAAAGTGTAAAATAAACTATGAGACTGGAACCATACCGTTTGGGATGAATTTCATCATGATACACCATTGGGTTGTGATGAGGTTCCTTCATAATTGGGCCTCCAAGACAAGGAAAGGAACAGGCCTGATAAGAGCCCAGTCAAAGGGTCCATTAAGAGAAAATTGTCAACTAACTAAACATATCTGAGTTTGGTCATTTAAAGAGCAAAATATGATATTAAACCCATGTCTAATGGAATGTTAAGTAAAAGACAATCATGCACTCCCAGTCCAAACCAAGTAATACTAGATAAAAGGCAGAAGGTTGAAGACTCAATGAAGAAGAGAAGAAACCGTAAGGCAATACCCAATAGGGATAAAGCCAAATATCTTTCATGTAAACATGCATCCTCCTCTTGTCTATATAAAGGAAGGAGGAGCATCTAGTTAGGGGGGCAAAAAAACTTGTAATTCATATACCATCACTCACCACATGAATATATTAGGCCATTCGTATGAGAGTATAATCGAATCCTCATTGTCTATGAAACGACTTCAGCTAGCCATTCGTGGGACCTTAAGCTTCGGCGAAAGAATTCCACCCACAGCCTCTAAAGAATGGCCGATGACCACCATCAAATTCACCTCCACAAAAAACCCACCACTACTCTTAATTTCCACCGCCACCGCTCCACCGTTGTCGTTGTCTCGCCGGAAAACAGTTCTTGGTGATGTCCGCCCACTGTTTTGGCAAACAAACACCACACCAGTTTAGATTCTCCGGTGTTATGTCCGTTGCCGAAATCTTTTTCCAATTCTCCAAAATATTCCGAGAAGTAAATAATCTTGAAATCCTCTCCAGCGAGTCTTGAAAAGTCAGACATGACGGCTGCTTTCAACCAACATGACACATACTCGTATTCTTCAATGACATGCCACCACAACAACTAGCACTGCCACTAATTCCATAGTGCCCACAAGCGCACATCCATACCTTGAAGGCATGAAAGACGCCGGTGGAATGGTTTTGATCGAAAATGAAGATGAAAACGAGAATATGGAAGTCGAAGACATCACCGCGGAGAGACATAAAATAACCCTGAATTTCATGTGAACCAACATAGATGCCTTTAAGGTATACACTGAAGAACAAGAGCAGGAAGAAAAGCTACAAGTAGTGTGAACCCGACTCTCTTTCGAAACCCCCCACCCTTCCCTTCTAACAAGGAGTACAAACATGTTTCGGTCCCTCTTTACAAATGGCTAGATCTCCACTCTTCATATAACCACCACGAAAGGAAGATCTACGCATGGTCGTGTTCCAAAACTCATACATTACCTAATACAGTAGAAACTCTATAAAACAATACACTTGGGACCACCAAAATTTATTAATTAATCGATAAATTAATAATTATTAATTTATATATTAATTAATATTTTATTAATTTATAGTAGAATGTTCTGATTCACCCAGAAAAAAATGTAGTTGCATAGTTGTTGACTGATGAAGAAATTATTGAAAGCGTTGTTGGAATTAATAAAGATGATATCAATGAAGAAGATGATGAAAGTTCTACAATGGAGCCCCCTTCGCGAAACGAAGCTATTAAAGCGGCAATCACATTGAACAATTTCTTGTTGAGCTATGAGAAAACAACACCAGAAGTTCTTACCATGCTAAGGAAAATTAGAGACGAGATTCAAGGGGAAATTGATTTCAACAAAAAACAAAAGGCAATTGAGTCATTTTTCAAAAAACAAAAGACAATCGAGATTCAAGGGGAAATTGATAAATCATTCATGTAATATGCTATATATAAGGAATTATTAATTTATATTTTATATGGGGTCTAAAGAAATTATCAAAAATGTATTATCTTTTAATTTTAGCGAATTATTAATTTAGCACCCTATCCCCGAGTCGGGACCGGCAAAAAATATTATCTTAGAGAGTTTATTAAATAATCGAGTATTAATTTATCGAGTTTCTACTGTATAATTATGCTAATTTTTTACCACACCTGATTTCGGATCTATCGTACTAATAAAGGAAAACATATTTGTAAAATAGAGATAACTTTATGATATTAAACAGAAACAACGAACCCGATATATTTTAGGAAAACTAACACCTTGCATGAGCTTGAAAGTCATATTGTATTTTACCCCCTAAAGGTTGAACTTATGCAACGGTGCTGCAAGTTAAGCAAACGATTTCCTTCTCAAAACTCAATAGTGACCGAGAAGAAAAACTAAAGAAAGGTTTTGCAATTTTGTCTTTTCCTTTTGGCAAAGAAAAAATATTGTAGGAAACCGTTCGCATATAAAAATAAAACACTTTTAATAAAATGATTACAATACAAGGAATCAAACATATCTAGGAAAACAAGTAAATTACAATACGAATTACACCGGAAAAAATCAAAATTACAATACAATTGAAATAAAATAATGCAAGAAAGGTGTAGAAGAAGAATGGTGTTATGGTCTTTGTGACCGAGGATCGTGTTTTACACGGGGCCCTTAAAACAAATTCCGGGTCTCTCCCCGTTTTGTTTCCCAGGGTACAACGGCCTAAGCAGTATGTACTGCCGAGGAGGGCTCTAGCACCCGAATAGTACCTTAAAGAAAATGATGAAGATGATCAAGAATGTTGGAATTCTTTAGGGAGAAAGTTGGAGAAAACACAAGAGAGAATGTGATATTTGGTGTTTTTTGTGTGTCTACAACCAAGGAGTTCCCTTGGTATTTATACTAGAAGAAAGTTGAAACCATTCAACCATCATTAAAGGAAAAAGTGAAACACCCCAATCAACATTAACCAATGCATTTAAGTTTTGACCAAAACTTAATGACATGTTGAATGGTCTTGATTAAATCAAAGGTGTTTCAACTAATCATATTAAATAAAAGAATTCATAATTAAAATATATTTTATTTACACAAAATTTTCCAACAATCCCCCACATGAGAAAATAAAACTCATTCATTTACACACATTTTCCAACAATCCCCCATATGTGAAAACAAAACTTATTCGTTTTCACATTGAGATCAATCCACGCATGCAAGTTTCTTAGATTCAATTCAACGGTTGAGCATTGCAGGATAGGTAGGTGTTACCCTTTGAACCTTCCTTTGTGAAGAATACTTATTCTCCTAGCGGTGTGTAGACATGATGTCTTTGAACATACCCCCATTTATGTAGACGACAATACACTTCACATAACACTCTCCCTGGTCTGGCCAACCCCTCATTGTCGTGTCCTATTATGGTTCTGGAACACTAGCCTGGTTCTGCGAGAGCTCTAGGATTTTTGCCCCAAAATCCATTCGAACCGACCCTAGTTGTCTCTCACATAGGTGATTCTCGCTCGAATCATTAAAAGCAATAGGTTTTTTGATTTCCACAAATCATTAACCTTTATTATGCTTATCCTAACAATTGTCACTACTTATCGTAGGAATATACTAGGACATATTTATACGCCCTTATAGTTTAGGGGGTATATATTATAAAATATACTAGCTTCTATATAAACATATATATCAGCTTGCCCCCATAGTGACCACCATTAGATATATAAATTAGTTGTCTTATTGAACCTAGATCTTGGGATCTCCAGTCAACTAGGTTAGGTTACCTCACTACAAAAAAAATGCCATATAGTGGCACACATTTTTAATGGCAATTAGATTTTGTGCCATTATTTTAGGCTTTAGTGGCACTTTGTGTATATCACATTTGCTTAACACACACTTTTAGTGGCATTTAGCATTTGTGCCACTAATATATAGGTTTTAATGGCACTTTGCATATGCCACAATTGCTTGGCACACACTTTAGTGGCATTTAGTATTTGTGCTACTATAAATTTTAGTTTTAATGGCTCTTTGTATATGCCATATTTGTTTGGCACACTTTTAGTGGCACTTAGTGTGTCAATAAAATTTTGGTATTTAATTTCACTTTGTATATACCACATTTGCTTGGCAACATTGATACTATCATTGAGCGAAAGAATTCTTTTTTTTTCAAACACGCCTTGTATCAATTAATATTTACTAATCTATACATGTGAGTCGTTTCAACCTATGGTCTTACGGGTTATATTCTCGGTATGGCCATTTCATCCATATAACTCACTTTTAACAAATGTCGTTGTGTACAACCTGGCTATATTTACAGCCTTCAAACCATAAACTGAATTAACTATTTTTGATCAAATATGTCACAATTTGGGTTAACAACAGTAAACATCTTATTTGCAGTTTGTTGAAGTTAGGGGCAAAATGGGTACCATTGGGAACAATATGACGAACCCCGAGAAGTAAACTAATTTTAATATGCAAATTGTATACAAGCATCTGGAATGTCGGGGTTAAAAAACAAGAAATAAAGATAAAATAATAACTTCAGTTTAGTTAAAATCAAATAACTGAAATTAAACACATTAAAACAATAAAATATTTTCCTAAATAAATACAAACAAAATAGAAAATAAAATAGTTACTATGTTAGTGGCTTGCTTTTCCTCCTGATCACCTACTTTCAGAATGTTCCCGAGCGTTTATTGGAAATAGAAAGACGAACATGAGAGTGACTAATCCAGCCTCAATCACATTTTGTATGTTGACTTTACATCTATAAAGCAATATAAGCAGATCAAACAAGTTAGATCATGGGTCAGATTCGAATTCTTAACTAAATGAGTTTGCATGATACTTTACCAGCAGTAATGTTTTGAGATTTTCCAACGGGTTCTTTTCTTGTAGTTATGGGTCAAAAAGCCCAGCAGGCAAAAAAAGCTCACAATTTGCATATCCGGTAGCTTTTATTTAAAGGATTGAAAACTGAAACCAACACAAAATGTAAGAGGTATAAGTTTTTAGTTTTAAGACTTTAAGTTACTACCATACATGCCCAAGTTTAGCCAGTTGTACCCTCTAAACCAAACAATCAAGCCCCAACTTCAAGGGGTTCAGTAGTTATTTCTTTGTCTAGAAACATTTTAATAGCAACATTATGAAAAGTACAAGCGATAGATATATAAATGTTTATATCGTCTTAGTTTCAACAATATCATTTAAAATAATATCAAAAGTATGTACTATTAAATTAATCTGAGTACAAAAACATACTCATGGTTCATATGGATTCCCGAACATGTTATTAAGAGAATATTTGTAAATTGAGTTAAGTGTCATTTTAGTACCTGTGATTTGTCCAATTACGCAACTTTAGTACCGTTTTTGAATTTATTGCAAATGGCTACCTCACTTTTTTAAAACTTGCAATTTTTAGTACTTTTTTTAACCCCATTTATTTTATTCATTAAGTTAGGGCAAATTAGTAATTTTTTGATTATTTTCTGTTTAAGTTAATTGCCATTTTAGTACCTGTGGTTTGTCCAATTACGCAACTTTAGTACCTTTTCTTTCTCCTTCATGTTTATTAGTGCTTCAAGCACTTCTTGAGGTATTTCCCTCCTCCTCTTCTCTCTCCAACGACTCCAAATCTTCATTTAGTAATCTCATGGCAATTTTTACAGATTCAACCTCTTCTATGTCAGGATCAATTATATTTTCTATGTGCAGTATATCATCAGATTGAACTCTGTGTTGGGACAAGGGATGTAAGTCATCATCTGTAAAGGCAATCCCTTTCCCCTTTTCTTTCCTTTTCATTTTATCTTCTTCAGTTTCATCTTCATCTTCACTCTCCCCCTTATCATCCGAATCTGCATCATCATATGCTTGATTTATCATATTTAAGGAATTTGATGGTCCAACTTCTACAACTTTCTCATCAGTACTCTCATATAACTCTCCAATCACCTTTAAACTCTCTGCACCTTCAGTTTTCTCCCCCTGTTTTGGTGCATCTGAGGTCTTCTCAACGTCATACTGCCCCTCTAGGGTTCGAATCTTCAACAAAGCCTCATTCAATGCAGCCTCCAATGCCGAGTTCCTTGCAACTAATATGGCATTCTGTTCTCTCAACTTGATGTTCTCAAATTCAAGTATGGCATTCTCACAAACAATATCATAAAGATTAGGGCTTGAAGGTGGAGTTTCTTGATTTGGCTTTGGTGCATGTTCAGACCATGGTTCAGACTCAGCTGTCTCTGGAGATGGAACTTTATAAGGTTCAGATTCTTCGGGAAGTGGTTGTGATGGCTGGGTTGTGGTGGTGGCATGTGTTTCGTTTAATAGAGAGGATGGTGAGGTTTGAAATGGATCTTGTAGTGGTGATGGAGGTGGTGTAGGGACATGAGTGTCATGAATTTGTTCAGCATCAGATAGGGCAGGTTCAGTTGTAGCTGGGGAGGAAGGAATATCATCATTGACATCATCTATCTCAATAGAGTTCGTGTCATCATGGTAAACTTCAGGTGGTGGTGAGTCTGGTGGAGTTATCTTTTCAATGGTGTCTACAACATCGGATATAACATTTGCCACAAATGCATCCGCATCCAAACATTCTGCAGCTCCACCCTCAAATGGTTCATTTGTTTCTTCAGTCACATTCAAACTTACAGCATCTCCTTGCTGAGTAGATTATTCAATCAAAGGCACATTTCCCTCAATAACTTCTTGGTCATCATCATCAACACCCAAAACCATAGCATTACCACCTTATGGACCATTTTCCCCATCATCATTTTGATCATTATCACTATCTGCACCATCATCATCTTCATCATCATCCTCTTCATCATCATATTCCCTGGTGTTCTAGGCACATCAATTGCTCCTAGAGTAGGCACAAGCAACCATGGGAGTACATCCCAATCATCATTATCAACAAAGTTGCTCAGAGCATCTTTCATTCGTTTGCATATGTTGGGATCCTGTACTCTCAAAACCTCTCCCATTCTTTGAAGATTAGGCAATTTTCTGTTTATCAAAATCTGCAGAAACCTGGGATACATAAGAAATCGCTGAGTGACTTGCTTCTCTGAATTTGATACCAAACCTTGAAAGATAAATCTTGAAATGTTGAATGGCTGCTGGTACAAAATCGCAACAGTGAGAGTACCCAGTTCCCTGCTTAACAATGTCCAAGTCCCTCTCCTTGGTAATAAGGACTGGATGACGTGATGAATCAAAAAACGGTAAATAAGTGGAAAACTTCCTTTATGAAATTGGCCCTCCTTCACTCCTCCTTGGTATCCCATAGTCTCCTGAAAGACTCTCAACAATCTGGGAACCGAGTAGGATAGCTGAGCATTAAAGTTGTCATTTAGTTCCAATGCAGCTCGTATAGATGCTTCTGTTATCTCAATGTCATTGTTCAGGACTGATGCCTCAATCCTTTCCCCGTTAACATCATTTACATACGTGGCCGAGCCCCAAAAATCTGCAATATGATTTCTGTAAATTGTGGGGCTTTCAGTAAGAGCTACTCTTAAGTTGGAGTTCCTCTAAAATTTTATCATTAGCTCCAACTCTCGGGTGTTATCATCGAGCTCCAACTGAGCGCACATATTGTGCCTCTTCTCGAACTTTAAGGCCATCAGTTCTGCAAAATAAAAATATGTCAATATACAAAGTTGCAGAACTAATAATAGAAGATGTGTAGATGATTGTAGTGTCTTCAATAACCTGTTCCGTAGTAATATGCGTACCTGCACAAACAAGTAAACAATTAGTTCGTGAATCAATTGGAAACCCTAATTCCGAAATCGGTGTGACGATTATCGAATAACAATGTCTTACCAAATTCGAAACAGAGCTAATGGTTGTACTCGAAGTAAACTCGAGCAAGTATTAGAGTAATCGAGCAAGTGGAAGATAACACGAGCAAGAGGGTTTTTGTGTTTAGGTTTAAGAGAGGAAGAAATATGTGAAAAAGTTTCTAATTCCCCCTTTTATACCTAATGTTTGGGTGGTATAGTACCTCGATTTGTCGTCTAGCACACGACATTTGTCATTTAATTTCAAATTTAATGTACCTCGCTTGCTCGAGCATACAGTCAAGGCAATAGCTGTCTCCCACTGTACTCGAGTACATAGTACAACCCTTGCTCATAGTACATGGAAGTTGATTCTTTTAAGCACTAGTATACTTGAGGCAATGTTCTAGAATAGACTTGTGCTCGATGCCTTAGCCAGAGATGTTTGATCATAACTTGCTCGAGTACTGAGTCATACTCGAGGGTTAGTGTACTCGACCGTACTTAACAAACTCTTAAATAGTAAGCCTGAGTCATATCTGTAATCTAACCCTACTCAAAGATGCATCATGCTCGAGACACTTAAGAGATCTATCATGACAGTATCCTATGCTCGAGATGCATTCTTAAGTGTTGTAACCTTTGCTCGACTCACTTAGATTGATAAAGCTCAATGTGCTCGATGTACCCTTATGCTCGAAAGCCTTAGCAGATTGAATCTCTCCTCTGCCTGTACTCGAACGCACAACCTAAGTGTCTAGCTCACAAGTATGCTCAAACTACTTAACAAAGTGACCCATTTTCTTAAGCTCGAACGGTCATACTGAAGCACCTAGCATACTTCTATGCTCTAAGAATTAGGTCTTACAATTCATCATGCAATCATGCTCGAAACACATAACGTTCATTTTCACATCATAGCAGGTGCACGTAAGTAAGATCCATGCTCGAAACACTTAGATAGAAAATTTTCATGTCATTAGTATGCTCGAAGATAAGATGCATGCTCGAAACACTTGATAATTCATACAAGTCACATAAGATGCTTGACACAAAGTAATCATGCTCAGTAAGCAAAGTTCTTTTGCTCGAATGAAAAATGATCATTTCAAACTTGATGAGCTGACCTAAACAGTTTGTTTAAGGTGAAATAAGAGATCAAAATCCAGTTAAAAATAAAATTCATTTTAATTCATTTGGAAAGATCTCAACTTGGGATCAGATTATCTAATAATTGTCACACCATTTCATTTTCAGCCTTATTATGAACTAAGTCAGGTTGACACTAGGTGGAAGCACTTAACATGATTCCTATAACTTTCGTGATATACTTAAGATTCAATTAAGAGCTTGAGTTGGAATGGTTACACTTTGGACTTCAAGTTGTTCCTTATCTCTTCTCAAAGCTTATTTAGCTTTCTCCAATCACCCCAATTTGACTTCAATCCCCTGATGCCTTGGTCAAAATTTTTATTTATTTGAGCAGTCATATATATATATATATATATATATATATATATATATATATATATATATCCGACTTCAAGGTTGAACGTTGGACTTACAAGCCATCGGACTTACATGCCTTACATTCAGAGTGTTTAGGACTTATATGAATGCCCCACTCCTGTAGTTCCATTGGTGCCCCTTAAAGTCAGGATATTTTATTTATTCTTAATAATATTATTGAAGCAATATTCTAATTTTCTTTTCAATATTTTTTTTATGCTTCATTTAACATTGATAGACTTTCAATCGCATATAACTCTTTGATGCTCATATATTCTATAATTTTGATTTTGAGAGACCAAGACAACAACGGGCTCGTGTATGATTGGGTAATCACCTTTCTGCCTATCATACGGAGAGATGTGCAAGGAAACATACCTTGGTCTTCGGATGGATCACCACATCAAACTTAGCAAAAATTATTAGGTTTGTATCACATCAGTCACTACACTTATGAGAAGTTACCACACGAATTGTCAATTTGCTGAACAAAAATCTTTTAAGCTTTCAATCTATGGGTTAGAAGATTAGACAATATACTATCATTTCCTATTTTAGGTTGGATTCAATCTCCACAGAAAAACAGTTTCTAGCTTCTTTAACGTTGGGAACTTGGATAATATTATAATGTCTCTTATGAAATATCACAGAAAACAGTGTTGCTTAGTCAAAAACTTTTACCATTTTAAATGCAATTTCTTTTTGAAAGTTCAATTGAAAAACATTGATTTTAAAACAGTGTTGTCATTTAAGTATGTTTAACAAGCACACGCTATCATAGTATCAAAACACATTAATCCAGACAGTAGAAATCATTCAGATAAGCACACGAGTCTGTCGAGCATGCTTAGAGTTCATCAAGCATACTCGAAATTCAGTCGAGCAAACTTAAAATTGATCATTTTAGTGCATGTGCTCGAAAGACTTAGCTGAGTGCTCGAGCAGTATACTTGTGCTTGAAATACTTCAAAAGTTTTTCACAACACATGTCCATGCTCGACCACAAGTAACATATCGTTTGTGCTCGAGTTACCTGAGAACCTTCAAGTATGGTTTGTTTGTTCTTGAAGAGCGTTAAACACACCATGCAACACATAGTTAAGCTCGACATACTTTATCAAGGCAAAACTCTATGCTCGAGCAACTAAGCCATGACATCTGTGCTTGAATGACTTAGAATAGTCTTACAAGAGCCTTTGCTTGTGCTCGAAGAGCAACAAGCATACTATCAAGCACAGATTCATGCTCGAAGTACTTAGAATAACAGAAATACATCATGCACACACAGATCAAAGTACCAAAAGGTGTAATTAGCAGTTTTAACAAAATTTTCATACAAGGACAGTCACATACATGATTCATGCAATCAGAGTAATCAGTCAAGCATAGCAAATCATCATGCAAACATTCAAAGTGAGTAACACAGATAATCAGTAAGCACCTCACTTAAGCACACATCCTAAATCAAACCTCATCAGCAATTATCATTCCTAGGCATTTTAACAGAAAATGAAACCTGGTTTTATCTAAGGGTTTGGTGAATAAATTAGCCAAATTATCAGTTGTGTCAACTCTTTTCATTTCTATTAAGCCTTTTTCCTGACAGTCCCTAATGAAATGATGTCTAATTTCAATGTGCTTAGTCTTAGAATGTTGGACTGGATTCTTAACAGTAAACATAGCAGCAGTATTATCAATTAAAATAGGTGTAAATAAGAAATTCAGACCATAATCCAGTAGTTGATTTTGAATCCACAAAACCTGTGCATAGCAAGCAGAGGGCAGCAGTATACTCAGCTTCAGCAGTAGAGATTGACACTGTAGTTTGCTTCTTGCATTGCCAAGACACCAGCCTGTTCCCTAGAAACTGGCATCCTCCAGAGGTTGATTTTCTACTCATGTTGCAACCATCATAGTCACTATCTGTGTAGGCCATCAAGTCAAAGGAAAGGTTCTTTGGATACGAAATCCTCAAATCTGGTTTTCCCTTTAGGTATCTGAAGATCCTCTTAACTGCTAGCATATGTGAGACCTTGGGGTTAGCTTGGAATCTGGCACAGACACACACAGCAAACATAGTATCTGGCCTAGATGCTGTGAGATACATTAGTGATCCTATCTTGGCCCTATATTCATGCTGGTCCACTGGTCCCCCTTTTCATCAGGTACCATTTTCTCATGTGTGTCCATTGGTGTGGACACTGTCTTGAAGTCTTGGCACTTGAATTTGTTAAGAATCTCTTATACATACTTTGGTTGATTAATGAAGATTCCATCAGCTTTCTGTTGCATCTGAAGTCCAAGGAAGAAATTCATTTCTCCCATTGCGCTCATTTTGTACTTGGACTTCATCACTTGCTCAAACTCTTTGCACATTTGTTCATTTGAAGAGACAAAGATGATGACATCCACGTACACTTGCAGCAGTAGCAGATCCTTGTTTCTTCTTTTGTAGAATAGAGTCTTGTCAGTAGCTCCTATGTAGAAGCCATTTTCCAACAAATGGTTTGACAACTCATCATACCAGGCTCTTGGTGCTTGATGCAGTCCATAAAGTGCTTTGATGAGCTTGTAAACTTTGTTGGGATGAACTGGGTCTTCAAATCTAGGAGGTTGAGTGACATAAACTTCTTCATTGATCTTTCCATTTAAAAATGTAGATTTTACGTCAAGTTGATAGACTTTTGTTGGGTTGGATTTTCTAGAAGGAATATTGGAATTTTCTCAACCTCCTCAGAAACGGCAAAGTATGGAATTCGAGTAAGCCCAGACGATCGAGCATGGTGTTTATTACTTTGAGCATGGTTCTGAATCTTAAATGGTTGATTCTTCTAAGTGTTAAAGGCTTCGAGCAAGCTACACTTCAACGAGCAAGTGTATTCTTCTATCGAGCATGGATTGCCAATCGAGCAAACAGCTTGATCATACAAGTTCTAGCCAAGTGTTACGAGCACAGGATGATCGAGCACATGGGGACGAGCATGGATGCAATATGAGGATGTCATGTGAATCAAAGTAAAGACTTCGAGCACAGTTCAGTTACCGAGCAAGATTTACATCCGAGCATGCTAAAGATTGCTGAATAAGAAAAGCTGAAGACATCAAGAAGAATGAGCTTGCTCGATGGACTTATTCGAGCAAAGCTTGAACAAGTCAAGAGGAATGAAGCTTACTCAAAGGGAATTTTTTTCTTCAAAAGAGAATATATTCCAAGTAAAGTCTGCTCGAGGACATTCACCGAGCACACCTAGTATAGGAAGTTTGCTCGAGCAAGGTATGTACCTTGCGCGAGGACTGTAACACTTGTATTTGATTTATCTTTTATTATGTAATGACTAGGACTTCTAGAAGGAATGTAAGGATCTATAAATAGACGTCCTAGAATATATTTAGGGTAGGGATTTTGGAGACGGAATAAAGGCAAGCACACACTGATTACGAAAAACATTCCATTAGTTCATCGTACAATAGCCGCCGCTTGTCACACAAAACCATAGACATTCCATTCACTGTTCCATTGATGTATCATTAAATATAGTGAATCTTTGTCTCTGAAATAGCGTTTACTGATTATCATTTATTGTTATGTGTTTGATATTTGTTCACAATCCTTCATTCTCAATCATTGGATATCATGATTCCGCCGGGATATTCAATCGGTCTTTGGGTATTCGAGTCGGTGTGTTCTTGTCGAACATTTGCTAAGGTTTCACCCGAATGACGGTCCTGACAAGTGGTATCAGAGCTTGAGTAAGCTCACTGAAGACCACGGGACTGAGGGTTTGTGAAGAAGCTTGAAGATTCACTGTGCTTTGCTGCTGAGAAACTCAGATATGGTGAAATGGAAGACCAGGAAGTGTCAACCAACAAGATTCCAAGGCTGCTTGGACAAGAGAACTTCATAAAATGGAAAGTGCTATTTGAAGCTGCAGTGAACTATAACGACCCGGAACATTGGATGGCTATCACTGAAGGGAACTATGTTCCTTCAGCAGCTCCAAACAACAACACTGCGATCGATTTGAGAATGAAAAAGAGGGATGATAAAGCACTGTAAATGCTGAAGTTGGGGCTTTCATGAGAAATTTTAACCACTGTAAATCATCATAAAACCACAAAGGATATGTATGATGCAGTGATTGAAATATTTGAAGGAAACACTAAATTGAGAGATATTAAGAAAGACCGACTGAAGCAGTTGGACATATTTAAGTTTAAAGAAGGAGAAAGATTGAAGTCAGTGTTACAAAGGTTCATGACCATTGTGAATGAAATTAGGACCACTGATTTGCAGATTTCCCAAGAAGCTTCTGTCATCTCTATCTGGCGAATGGTATACTGCAAGCAAGTTTATAAAGGAAAAGGCAAGTTTTCCTAGCTTCAAACTGGATGATGTGATTGCCTTTCTTAAGGCT